>NC_069136.1:30721867-31021867 GCF_026914265.1 Mya arenaria
CCCGAATTTACCTTTCTTGTTATCCTTTATCATGCAAAGGCACATAACAATACCGTTTTTCACTTATTCAAGTTTAAATCTTTGTGTTCTTTATAACTAATTATAGAGAAAAAAACCCACTTAAATATAAAACTTTTATATCTTTTTTTGATAGCAACCATCAACTGCATTATGACGCAACATATATAATAAAATATTTAAAATTGAACTGCCATATAAGTAATAATGCCAAATGTTCTTGATGCAATATAATGATGAAAAGTACAAAAAAAATAACAATGATATAAGATTTTCACTACGTGAGTATCATACTGTGTGTTGATCTCCAGTCAGCTCTATCTATACCATGAAGCTGTTGCATATAGAAGCCTAGAAGCAGTAATCTGTAAGGAGACATTTTCAATTGTGTGAACCTGTCGCAAGGATACTTTATGAAACAGCCCCATGAAGCATTATAAACAAACATGTACATAATTTTTTAACTATTTCAGCTTTGATATTATATGCTTTCAAACTGAATTATAAATTCAATCTATATGAGCAATTAACTAAATACTGCAATTTCCAATCATCTGCCAGATTGATGAATATTTTGCCATTTGTTTAGTAACATATTTCCTAAAAGCGACACAGAAATGCATTAAACAAAAAGAATTTCTTAACTTTTAATGTAAGAGTAAAACAAATGAATGTATCACAGTATGTGTATATGAATTAACACATAACTTTTAAGTATGTACAAACTCAACTTTTCAGGCCCCCAAAAAATCATTCTTAGATACTCATACAGATGTTAGTGTGTAAGGTGCTTTATTCTTCCTAATTGTAAAAAATACTTCTTTGCAAAGCTGGAATTTGATCAGGAACCTAAGATTTAAGATTGGGCTAGTCAGGGATTAACATCTCATAAGTATTTTTCTACGGCCAAATCACAAATTCAAAACACACTTATATGTTTAAACACACTTATATGTTCCCATGTTTAATTTTTGGTGGCACTTGTCTTCTCTGTGATGTAGTTTGCCTGTACACGATTAGCTGCCTCTAGAAACATGTCAAAGTTATCGCCCTTGACGGTAATTACGGTGTAGTTTTCCTCTTGTTGAGTAACCTGCCCTTGCACCATCTTGCACAGTTCTTGTACAAGCGTATCACTGGTGATGGGTGAGTGCTGAAATAGTAAATCACCACTTACATAGGTAATTATACATAAAAAATATCATAGGTACTCATATCATCTAGTGCAATAAAAATCTAGATAATAATTTGTCTTTTTTTATTTTTTTTTTAAAGATTTTCACATGAAGATTATGAGAGTCTGCCCCAATATCACAAAAATACTATGACAAGTCAAATCTCAATCACAAATTCAACTCGTTTTACTCAAAAATTATTAAAACTAGTACATCTTTTTCACCTTTAAAAAAAGCATTCCATCATAGAATATGTTGATAAATAACTTTGGGGAACATTCCAAAGAAAAAATATTCTACTGCATGAAATGTATCTTTTTTTGTAATGGTATGTCTCAATTGTTTTTTAACAATTACTCGTGTATATTTTTGGCTCTAGAAGAAGTTTTCTTTGAAATATTGACAATGTTTTTATCAACACCTTCTTTGAGTATACATTTTTGTTCTAAAATAGTTAAAACATGCAAGATTTTAAATCCTAATTTGTTTATGTCGTAAAATGAGTTTGAGATTTGACTTGAGTATTTTTTTTAATATTGGGGCCGGGAGTATTCATGAAACATCTCAAGTGACAAGAATTTCCTACCTTAGTCTTTATATTGTTTATTTCTCAGGCAAATTAAAGGACATGTTCAAGTTGTTTAAACAAAGGAAGTGAAGTATCTTAGGAACTATCCAGTAATTTTATCATGATGATCAGTGAGAAAGTGACTTACGATAGGAAATGTCTTGAGCAGATATTTAATAAATACCAGTCCTTATCACTTGATTGAAGTACATTAAATATCCACATTCCTACCTTTGGTACACACACATAAGCATTGGTGTTGTTGGTGGCTTGTACAACGAGGATCAACGGCCGCCTCACTGACAGTTTCTTCATCATCTTATTCAACTAGATAACAAAAATAATATAAAATACAAAGGTGAATAAAAATATGTATTACTATCAAGAACTCTCATTTTATTTGTATTTTGACAAATTGATATATTGTACCACTTCTGAAATATGGTATTGGTAGAAATTACTTATTAATATTATTTACTTATCAACTGTGAAATGTGTTTTCATGTTGGCTAAAAAATCCATATTGACCGAAGCGATTGGGGAACTGCATATTTTACAGCTAATAAATAAGTAAATAACTTACATGATACCGCATGATATGTTATAATATCATATGCTAAACTGTTTTCAGTCTTGAAACAGACAGTTTAGTTTGACATTTTTAAAGTGATTTTTCAAGTTTCCGATCTTTAAATAGACAGATCAATTTTGCATTTAATTTAGTCTATGAAAATTGCTTTTCAACAAATCATGGATGATTTATTTATCAATCATGAATTAATAATAATAATTTACTGATGAAGGAAATCTTACCTTTGGCAGAACCTTGACTGTGAATGAATGAACTATTATATCACTTCCGGGCTCATCCATTCTTCGTGTTAACTCCTGTAAGATCAATATGGTGATCATTTATACAATACCTGGCTATAATTATGTCATTATGTTTGTTTCAGTCAAAAATGTCATAATATAATTATATTAATTTACTGGGGTTTTTTCACGAAGAAAATTTCCTTTTTAATTGAAAAATCTTTTAAGATTAAATATTCTATAAAAATATAACCAAAACAAAATGGTGGGCTAAGCTGAATCCTGTTATAAGGGACTGAAGAGGTTTCGGGAAATTGGGGCCTGGAATCCAATATATGAGAAAGCAAATTATATTTGAATGGCCATTGACCATTATAATATCAATCCTTTGGTGCCATGTGGCCTGAAAAATTGTTGATAATAAATTAAAAAGTTAACACTTCCTAAATAGAACTAGGTTAATTACAAACTGTACATAACATATCTTAAACATTGTAATAATGTTCTTTACACATGATTGTCAGCTTTTCAAGGATTCTTGAACAACAATGTTGCATAAACATGCCCATTAACATGTTAGGTTTGGAGCTTAGAATTTGTTCATAGATTTGCAAAATCCCAACCATACAAAATAAGAATCAATCTTTACATTTACATATTTTTGCATCTAGTTTTAAACTTAGAATAATTGTTAATAACTTTCTGGTAAAATTGAAGAGAGAAGTCTGTTTTTGCATTATCTCCTGTAAAAGGAATGACTGATATTCCAAATATCATTTAATATTCGTCAAATGATGTCATGATTGTTCAAACGGAGCGCATTAACTAACAATGATATCATAATGCTGTGCAGTTCAAGCAAAATGATTGTGCATTAAAGACTAGAGTAAACCTAATATTTCTGATAAATACAACAATGAACATCATGAATAAATGTCTCGTACCTTCTCTAGGATCATGAACGCATGTTTATTAATCAGAGTGTTGATGTCCGTGCCCAGTGAGTCCATCTTCTGTTTGAGATCATCCTTGACCAACTTTGGTAGAACTGCCCTGCCTAGAACCTGGAATACATCAAACAAATAGAGGATAGTTGTTTGCTTCAGTGTAAAATCAAAATACATTTTTGCAATGTAATGGAGGAATATTATTTAGATGCTGTGATCTACGATAGCATATGAGTCTGATGTACTTATTTTCAATGGGGTCGTTGCAGAGGAGATGAGATTGTGTGAGATACATGGGGGCCTGGGTACACCACCTTAGCTCCTATTATCATATTTCAAATAGACCTCTAGCCTCTTAAACATATCTGGTATAAAGCACTATCACCAGGAACAAGTTTCCTGGATGTAAACCAGTATTGAGTAAGGCTACAACAATATACCATATTGCCATATATTGCAATATGCGGAGCCTGTATTGCACTATCATATATCATGAAACATTGCAATCTATTGTTATAAGATAATTGAAGAAAATTGTTTACGCCTCTCAAAATTATAATTTAAATATACAAGTTATCTTATAAAAATGAATCATCCAGGTTAAAAAAAATCTCAAATGAACAGCTGATCTATGAAGAGATTATCTTTTGCCAATAGATGATATGACAAGGTTTCATAAATAAATTGAATACTTTGAACTCCTCTGACAAACAACCTTATACAAATAATCAGGCGGTGAAAGGCTTCAATCCGCGTCATGTTAGTGAAGTAAAGACAATAAGTAACTCACTGCGTTAATTTCCTTTTGAAGTTGAAGGCATTTATCCAAATTCACCTCGTTACTCTTCAACTCAGTTATGAGGTCTTTGTACATTTGTTCAGTCTGAACAGCTTTGTGTTTCGCCTAAAATAATAAAACAAATTACAAATGGTCAGAGAATATCCTCCTTTACTGTATGCACCAATTTGTCGACCAATGATACCAAGTATTAGTCAAATATATGTCTATTTAAATTCCATAAAATGCTTGCTTCACATTGTTTTTGGTAATGCATGGTTTGGGTGATACTATATTTTGTAGAATGTAGGCTTTATATTTCCATCTGGTGAAATGGGCATTGAATAATCTCTTGAAATTGCATCAATTTTCAAAGTTTCATTTTGATGATTTTTTAAGTAAATGTAATTGACAAAAGTTTGTGGTTTAGACTTTAGTAATGTTGCAATATTTTGAGTAATTTGCAGTTAGCAGCATTATCAAGTAAGCTATTAAGGCTTACATTATTTAGCACCTTCTATGTGTGACTGAAAGAGGTTGAATAAAAAAAACAGATATTAAAACCTGAGGCTCTTGAAACATAGAACAAATTTATTATGGCCTAACCTTTACAGCATGTCTCCCAGTAAGACAAACCACAGACTTGACTGCGCTGGTATGACCCGTTAGACTGGTGATGCAGAAATCTTCTATCTCCTCGCTATTTGTAACATGCCTTTGAACAGAAAAGATCACCTTTAGCCTTACTAAGGTACAACATGCAAACGATGTAAGAAGTATGCTACACCAAAAATGCTAGTAAAATACTGAAAAACATGGATAAAAACAGTGAGAAATAAAAAAAAAATACTTGTCAAATTTATCCTTTATTTACATCAGTTAAAACCCTCATTGAATTTATGTGAAGAAATCAACTTAATTTGGTACGGACTTAAGACGTCAGTGATTATGTGCTTGGTACTCTTGTGCCTATATGTCAGCTGAAGCTAATACACTTGCCGTTTCTTATGTGCCAACTAAAGCTGTAAGCAAATACACTTGCCATTACTTACGTGCCAACTCAAGCTGTAAGCAAATACACTTGCTATTACTTATGTGCCAACTCAAGCTGTAAGCAAATACACTTGCCATTACTTATGTGCCAACTCAAGTTGTAAGCAAATACACATGCTGTTACTTACTTGCCAACTCAAGGCATAAGCTAATACTTGCCTTTACTTACGTGCCAACTCAAGGCGTAAGCTAATCCACTTGTCATTACTTACTTGCCAACTCGAGGCTCAAGCTAATACACTTGCCATTTCTTACTTGCCAACTCAAGGCATAAGCTAATACACATGCCGTTACCTACTTGCCAACTCAAGGCGCAAGCAGATACACTTGTCATTACGAATGTGCCAACTCAAGGCATAAGCTAATACACTTGCCAACTCAAGGCATAAGCTAATACACTTGCCATTACTTACTTGCCAACTCAAGGCATAAGCTAATACACTTGCCGTTACTTACTTGCCAACTCAAGGCATAAGCTAATACACTTGCCGTTACTTACTTGCCAACTCAAGACATAAGCTAATACACTTGCCGTTACTTACTTGCCAACTTAAGGCGTAAGCTAATACACTAGCTGTTACTTACTTGCCAACTCAAGGCGTAAGCTAATACACTTGCCGTTACTTACTTGCCAACTCAAGGCATAAGCTAATACACTTGCCATTACTTACTTGCCAACTCAAGGCGTAAGCTAATTCACTTGCCGTTACTTACTTGCCAACTCAAGGCGTAAGCCAATTCACTTGCCGTTACTTACTTGCCAACTCAAGGCGTAAGCTAATCCACTTGCCATGACTTACATGCCAACTGAAGTAGAAAGTGAGTATAATGTATGCAGCATACTTACGTGCCACCACACAGTTCCCTGGAGATGACCTGCTGAGTGCCAGGATCCCTCACAGTCACTACATACACATGGTCAGGGTATACCTGTAAACATGAATTCCACTTTAACCACAATAACTGACATACCATAGGCCAAAGAAATGAAAACTTTCTACATTTTCGTTGAAACACTGGGAAAAACTATAGCTATCACTGAATGGGATGAAATGGCAACTAATTTTAAATCTGACCTATGATAAAGATATGGACTAGAGACAAACCATCATCAATAAGGCTTATATAGCAAAATATAAGAAAGTTACTATGATCTTGGCCATGAAGGCAGTGACACAGATTTTGTGCACAACACATCCTCATACTATGATCGTCACTTCTGCTAAATCAGACGTAATTGATGATGCATGTTATTCCTATAAATCCCCCACTTCACAGAAGAAGGGGTATAATTAATACTCACATAATGATATATATCGGACAAAAAAAGCCCACTTGGCAATCTCATTTTGTTTTATAAATGCATGACGATACATAATCCGACATACAGCATTCTCAAGGTAGACAATTCCTTCCAATTGAAGAGCATGTTTTAGGGGAGTTAACTCCCTTTCCACCACAATACGGTCACCCTTGCCAAGCCAGGACCAGACCATGCTCTCTATCCGATATATGTCGTCTATATTTACATCTACCTGCAGCAAAATCAAAGCAAATTGGATTGGATGAAGTACAATAAAATTTATGAATCACATACTTTAAAATCAATTTTATGATAACAATATAGTGTATGACCATCTGGGACCGCAATCCAGAGCCATGGAAATAAAACACACACTATTTACAATAAACTGGTTAACAGAAAAATATATTGAATGTCATACCGAACATGAGAAGTCAAATGTAAGTTTCCCCGGTGATACATGAGATCCCCTCTGTTTGACCTCCGAGCCCAGGACATGATGTAATGCTGCATTCAGCAGATGGGTTGCAGTGTGATTCCTCATACAGCCTACACGGTGATCCTGGAAAAACGTCACAAAGCAGATTTGTTTTAGTTTGCATAATAAAAACAATAGTGCCAAGGAGTGAGTGTCAATGCTCATCTTTTTTCAGTCAAACAAGTGGCATTACAGATAATTATTACAGCAAAAGTAATGCACCTTGCTATGCATGTGAGTATTACCTTTGGAAACACTTGTGCTAACTTCCATATAAAAATCTTTATGTGGAAAACAACGGATGAGCTTATAATATATATGAGCTGTAATCTGAGGTAGGGTTCTTTAATGACATTGCAAAACATTTGGGCAATTTAGAATTTATAGTTGAATTCTGACATGTCTATTGATGATCACGTTTTTCTCCATTCTGAAAGGAAGAAAATCTGTCTGGTAGACTATGAATTATCTTTAATTTGCAAATACCTGCCAGATCTAATTTACAGCATCTGAACATTTGATAAAACACAAGTCATAGCTTTATGAATGTTCCTTACAGTTGTGTTGTACCTTTAATTCCACCAAATTTATCAAGAGAAGACTAACACCATTTATATGATAAACATACAAATATAGACACTAAATTGTGCCTCATAGTGCATCCGAATACAGTGAACATAGAACTTACATATTATAAGCATAGATACTTCACTTACTGGGTCAATATCTAGTTTAAGCTCTTGACCTTTCTCCATGTGACCTCTTGTTACAATGCCAACATGAAGAATGTGACCTTGACTGCACTGTGTGTCCTTGACCTCTATTTCACCTGTCTGAAACGTAACATAAAACTTATTTATTATTTATAAAAAGGCTTTTTATGTTCATTAAAAAGGTACTCCAACTGTGTAATATCATGTCAATAAAGATCCATTACTGATCAGTATGACAGTTTTTAAACTTTAAAGGGTTAAGGGGTAATTTACCCCTACTGCTATAAAAACCTTGATTAATGACATGGATTGTTTCAACGCATTATCAATTTGTGAAGAAGGAAAGGCATCCCAATTTAAAGCCACACCCACTAAAAAGCCGCTGTGACAGTCAAGGTTCAATAGGCTGCAGGAAATATACAGTTATATCTTGAGATTCAAGTGAGTCACATGCCCTGTGCATGTGCTGGCACTCGAAGAATAACTGAATTGCTTTCCAAGCAGTGTCTTTATGTTGGCCAATGATTATGCAGTACACCTACTCTCAGTGCAAGCAGCAAGGGGCCATCAACTATGGAGGTAGACTTACTGAGTAAAGGCCAACATGCCCTTTAAGGCACAAACAGGATAATATTCAGTATTTCAGAAAATGTTTTAAAAAATATTACCATCTTAATGCATTACATGTGTCTTATATCATTTAAGTAAATGAATTAGCTGCTTGATCAAATAAAAAAAGTCAATTTTGCACAAAAGAAATCATCTCTTAAAATACTTTGTGAATACAACTCCTGGTTCTTACCTCAGATGTAATAAAGCCTACATCACCAACTTGCCCTCCTTTCTCTGCATAAAACTGTGTCTTTCCCACAATCACACCAACCCGATCTCCAACATTCACCCTCTCTGATAGTTTGTTCCCATCATCCACTAGACAGCTTATAGTGCTAGTTACAGTGGGGAACTCTAATAAATCAAGTAAAGATAAGACAATCTTTTATTTTATTTTTCATAAGATAAGACAATCTTAATACCAACATAATATCTTATTTTAAGTCTAAAATTCTAAAACTATTGAATTTTATATAACTTGCAACTTGTTGAGCTTTTAAACCGACCATCATTTTTAACAGTAAATCACAAACAACAGTGCTCTACAATTCTTCAATGTGTTCTTCAAAATCGAGAGCAATTAGGGCCATGACATGAATCACAGCTCAGACATTGTGTTAATTATTGTTAGAAAAAAAATGTCCAGATTAATTGACAGATAAGTGGATATTATGATTACTAATTAATTGCCTCTCTTTAGGTACAAAAATACCCATCTTTCATCCCAGACATGACACAAGCTTGATGTTCAGGCAGTTAATGGTTATGCACACACAAATTATATATATGCAAAGGATATAACACAAAATGAGATTAGTACCATTAAACTTCAGGATTGCAGGGACATATTTCAAATCATCATCTGTTGGAGGGACCTCCCGGCTAGACAGTTCATTCAATAACTCGGCAGTGAAACACGGATATTGTACCTCAGCTTCTATAGGCACCTGGAACAAACATTTCATAGGTGGCCTTATGGTAAAGAGATTATGGGTTTGATCCCCACCAGAAAAACTTTCTCATGGTATCTCAACGTGGACACCAGTACTGGTTTCTACCCAGAAATGGTCACAGGCATGATTTTGCTTTTGTCAGGATTGAGCTGCAATAAGTAATACCAGTTTACTAAACAAACAGGCTCTTATGGCGAATAACACAATCTGGTTGTCAAAGAAGTCATGTGTATGTGCATTTGGTTGGTGGTCACCAAGTTGACTAAGTGAGTTTCCTCTAGTGTTCAGGTTTGACCACCACACACACACATACAGTCAGCACAATAACAAATGCTCGTATATTATTGTGGTGACAAACCTAGATACCACCACACACACGCACACACACAGCAATACCCCACACTCTCATATAATATAGTGCAAACTAGCCTGGTAAATATCAAGTGGTAAGAACTTCCTTAACACTGGTTGTAAACATATATATATTTAAATTATTAACAGAGTTGAACCTTTTGTATGCTTCTTTGAAGCACCATGGAAATAAATTTGTTCAAAATAAAAAGTTAACACACAAAAATCTCAATATTTGAAGGCAATCTACAGCAATCAAATTATTAGTTACAATACCTGTTGTCCGGCAGAGCTGAGATCCTCCATATCATTTCTGGCTATTGAAAGCCCAAACTGTGAGGCCAGTATCTCTATATAGTAGGGGGACATAGGATGTCCAAACCAGCCATCTCTCAATCGCCACAATGTTTCACCTGATTAATATACAAATATAGAAAAGCCTTTCCAAATTGATTATGTCAGGTTACAATTTTGAAACCTACATACAGCAGGACAAGTCAAACAAAGTGCCTTGAAAAAAACATCACCTTATAGTTTCTTAGACGACAAGCCCTTAGCAGGTTTTACCATGAAATCTCAATGATAGATCATTTGTTGGTCCATATCTGACACTAAATTAAGTTTATCCTTGACTCATTTTAACATTTTCAGCTGCTTAAAATCAATTCTTTTGGCTCAAGCTCAATAGGCATGCAGACAATGAACACACCAAATGACTATAACAACTCCAAGTCTATCACAATGCCTGGATTAGTTTGTAAAAAAACAACAGATGAGCTAAATATAGAGTCAATTTTAGAAAAGTAATGAGTCAGATACAATATTAAGCATCATATACACAATGTACAGGTATGAGTCCATCAGTTTAATACTACTTATTCTACCTACACACCTGTGAGAATCATCAATAACAGAATGTCAAAACCGGTGCTACTTAAGTTGGCTATATTTCACAATATTTTGGTTGCAGTTTGAAAACATATGAGATACTAATTTATTCATTTTTGTCAATATTTCAATAATGGTGTTGCCAATTTTCAGACTTACAAAATTGGCCAAAATCAAGAGCTTTGCAAATTTTTAACAATCTACAATAAATATCACATATAAATAGAAATTACTGTAAATAAATGTATATAATATTTATTCAAATGTATCTAGCTATTTATTACCATTTACTGACTTCAATTCTGGATTTTTCCTCATCAACTTCTCAAAGTTTTTCCTTCCATCACTGTACATCAGCAGGTACCTGTCTTCTGCTTCCATCAGTATTTCTTGTGTCTGCATATATGTAAAATAAACAAAATTAGCTTCAACAAGAGCAGCAACTGGATGTGATCAGGGCCCTAAATGGTATCTTCCTATATTTATTATCTGTAGAGTACCCAAATACCGAATACCTGTTAAAACATGCTCTTGTTTACCATGATCAATAATTTGATGAACTAGAGCAAAATAGATGTCTGCTTCAGAAACGCTTGTTGAAATTTGATTTTGTGTTGTCGAGTATTTACCTAAATAATTCCATTCATTTTGCACTAACCAGCAAAAATGTTTGAATGTAGCATGTGGGGGAATGGCATCATAGTGTGTGTGCACATCTTTGAGGCCCTTCTTTGTACTATTAACAAATAATAACTATTATTGCACTAATAGATCTGCGTTGCCTACTTATTTCCCTTTTTAGCAAACAGCAAACTTTTGAATTATCCCGTTATTTTAATTAATTGACGATTGAATTATCACTTGAGCTATAAATCTTTATTTAAACATGATAGCATTTTTTAATAGCAATTCAACAAATATTGTAAGATTTTCGAAGAAGGAAGTAACTTTTCACAATAACTAAACTGATTATGTTCAGAGTTGCTTCCCTTTTACTGCAAACTTTAAAGATGTTTTCTTTAAGTAATTTTAACTAACAACGACTAAAACTCGCAAACTCGCAGAGATAAAAGTGAAAAACAAAAGAATTCAGATATCGGGACTCAACCATTATATTTAATGTCAAGTGGGGTGACTATGCAACGAGCAATGAAATATGCACAGAGTATACACATTTTTTCATAAATGTTTCTTTCTTTGATTTCATAACATTACATCATCAAATAACTTTTCAAATATTTTGTCTTATACAAGTTAAACATCGAATGCAAAAACTCCCTGTAAATCTGTACAACTCACCTTTGAGGCATGCTGGCTCACCTCAGGGAAGGGGTCCCCCTGTAAGGCAAAACATTCAAACTTTACATCACAACACCCAAGTATAAAGTGAATACAATATTTCACGCTTTCTTCAGTTGGGGATTGATTTCAATTTGCTAAAAATGTTAAGATGAGCTTAGAATCGTGCTCCTTTGACTGAATTCATTGTTGACATATCTGTCATTTCTTTTGTGCTCATTCAAACTTACTTACCTCAATCTTATCAAATAAAGATCAACATATAAAACCTATTAAGTATGACCACTTGTAGAGACTGTTGAAGACATTGGAATGTACAATTATAACACAATAACTTTTATATCTCGCGAGAATCTCTCATTCAAATAGAAAAGTTTGTTATATATTTTTTTCATTAATATGGAATTAACAAGCTTAAATATTGAAAACCTGTTTGCACATGGATGATTTTACTTGGACTACAGTACGAGAGCCAAAGTATGATAAGTCGAGATAATACATATTGATGAAATCAACAGTTTATCACAGTCCATGATTGCAATTCCCTGAAAGTCATTGACATGTTCAGTGCTTACCAGAGAGTCAATGATTGGCTGTACAAGTTTTGGGAGCAGCCCTGGTTCCACTCTCAACACCTGGTGACACTGGTGCAGGGCCCGGTCTAACACCATACGCAGCCGGTTCCTGCAATAAAAGAGAATATCTATTGTTATAAAACTGAGAATTTCCCAGTTATGATTGTGAGAACTGCAGAGGGAATGCAAACAGTCTGTTTGGTTGAAAAAAGGGGCATAAAAATATGCTGTACGAACATGCATAATCTATGGCAACATGCGTACATTTCATTTGAATATCTTTCATGGATTTAGAGATAATCAGATATGGTCAAGTGTTGTATGCAGCCATGCTTATACCTTATACCTTTTCTTCTAAAAACAGACAAATAAAAAAATGAAGGAATTTTGCAACAAAACCTGAACTTTTTTGGTATCGCTGGGAAAAAAGGCAAGAATAAAATCAATTCCCTTCCAAAAGTAAAAAACTCGTACTGTAGGTCAAGCCTTCCAGGAAGCAGTCCATCACTGACACATACAGTGGCCATACGAGTGTGGTCAGCTATAATCCTGTACGCAGTGTCCAGTCCATGAGTGTCTGCACTGCCAACTTTGTCACCATATTCACCTATACCAGTCTCCTGGATAAAAAATATACTTTGATGTTCTAGAATAAGTTGTGAAGTAGTCTGAAGGTTTTAGGAATCTGACGAGTAGCAAGTTCATTGAAAGCTAGATTAACAATAATGACTTTTTATGTTAAATATTGATGTCCAGTGACCCAATACAACATTGATATCATTCCAGGTTTATTGCTTGCTGATTACTTACATGAACAATAAATGACTGAATAATACTCAAAGATTTTGTAAGGTAATTTATATTTTTGCTCTTAATTTAGCTGAAATCAAGACATGAAATTACCTAACTTGCAATTTCTCAACGCCAAAAATACCTTCAAATATATCAGTATATTTTACTTTTATGTTTGACTATGAGCCAGCCTGCTGTTTCAGTCAGTTATAAAGGATTTGATTGCATTCCTGTACCTTGTGTATGGCATCAAATATTGGCAGGAAGAGATCAGTGTTGTAGTTAGATCTGGTTCCCTGCAGGACTGCACATATTCTCTCGAGGCCCATACCAGTGTCTACATGATGGCTTGGCAATGGTACAAGGTGACCGGCTCCAAGCCTGTAAAACAGTAATACAGAAGTTGAGTATATACTGATTAATATAGCTATGTTGTGAAGACGGCAGTAATCTGATACATGAATCCCTTTTGAGTTAATATCCTGAGTAGAAACCACCAGTCCAGGTATCTTCTTTGATAGGCCATGAGAACTTTCCGTTGGTGGGCTCTAACCCAGGAGCTCTTTGGTGAGAGGCGGACAGTCACCAAGTTACTTTCACCATTGAGGTTTAAGTTAAAATATAATTTAAGATGGAGTGAGGCAAACAGGGTGCCAAACACAGATTAATCCATCTTTATGCTCAATTTTTTTCAAACTTAACAAAACAAAAAGATCATATCGTTGATAGTAGTAAGCATTTAATACTAGAATTCAGCAAATCATTTTTTCGGGAGTGAAAATCTTTTTTTTGGAAAAGGTCTTCATCAACATGACTTTTGATATACTGACCTGAAAATCATCAGATTCATCTACTTACCAATGGGTATACCAAGACTTTACAACAAAAGATTGGAAATGAAAAAGTGATACCAAGGGTATGATAACATCTGACAAAGTAATCCCTATATGTCTGCAATGCAGGCAACCTCAAAAGGCTAAAAAGCCTGCTATTAGGCCCTTATGGCAATCAATGGATGATAAATATGTTAATTGCAAAAAGACAAATGACACTTGTGCTCAAACCCAAAAATCGCACCTATTATACTGCATGAAGACAATGTTCCATATCTCTACAACCTCCTGTAAGCCTGTGTTGACTAGAATACCAGCATCACGGCTCCCTAAATGGTCATAGTGTATCTCTGTGCAAGGACCACAGGGGCCAGTATCACCCATGTCCCAGAAGTTGTCCTCCATTCCATATGGTAGAATGTGAGCCTCTGGGACACTGAAAAGTGCAATATCTTCATCATTATGGCGGAATGCAAAGCTCATGTTTATTTGTATATATTGTACATGTTTATGACACGCAGCAATAAATAAAAATCAACTAAACTCTATGGAAGATGGGTTTGATGCATCAACACCTTAACTACTAAAATATTTATGATAAGAGTTTAGTTTATACCAGTTAATTTTTGGTAAAAGGGACTTACAAAGCCAACTTTGTAAGCAATAACATGTTGCGCTTACCAAATCCCTCCCTCGCTATTTCAATTTTCTAGTCATATTAATTACTGCTACATAAAAACATAATACATCCTATATAACGTAGACAACCCTGATTCTTATAAGCTAAAGCTGAAAAAATATATCAACCATGCAAGTACATACCAATGCTTCTCTGTTTCTCTCAGACAATGAAGGGACATATCTTGACAATTGATAAAGCCAGAGTTATGGCCCTTGATACACATACACTCATTGTCACTGGTAATTATGTACTAAAATATGTCCCATGTGAATCTTGTCTTTAAGTCATGGCCAGTTAAAACATGTTACATGAAGCCAATACCACTGACACCAAAAAGAATGACAATTCCTCAACTTTTCATTAAAAAATTCAAACAAGCATATTAGAGCAATCAAAACTTAATTTCCATATGATTCAAGACCACCCCACCCAAGTTCTCTCCAGATCTCCCTGCACTCCAGGTCAGGCTTGAGTTCCTGACTGGGGTCCCCACCAAAGTAGGTAAAGTAGAGTCTTTCCAAGGGTAGTCCATACACACCCACCAGCAGGTTCAGGGCCATGCTGCATGCCTCTTGCTGAAAATACATTTGTACAAATGTGTAATTTTTATAATAATTGATTTCTTGGAATAACAAGTGATGAGTAACTGTAAATAATATATCAAAAAGTCTATGTATATAGTAGTCTCTAAAAAGATTCACCCTAGTTGTAATCTGCTTGTATGACTAACATCTGCCCCCCTGCTGCTATTCCAGATATATATTTATTGAATTATGAGTAACAATTATTTGTTACATTATCACTATTAAATATATATACAATGTATCTTACTTCCTTATTGAGGGATACAGAGAACAGTACATGTAGACTTTTTGGAGTGTGAGTCTCACCTTGAAATAATCCCCAAAAGACCAGCTGCCAAGCATTTCAAAGAAAGTGTGATGTGTGTAATCTCTGCCAACATCGTCCAGGTCATTGTGTTTGCCCCCGACCCGTACACACTTCTGACTGTTGGCTACTCTCTTGTATGCTTGAAGCTCAGAGTGGTCCTGGGTTGCTCCAAGGAAAATTGGCTTAAACTGTAAACAACAAGATCCATGCAGCCATAGTAAATATGAAACTAAAACTAATAGAAATAGCCACACTGTTTAGGCAGGACTTGGGGGAGTCCTTTTGATCGAAGCTCACCTAAAGTCAATAGATGTCAAGATGCTGTAGGTAAAATATATATTGAGAATATCCATGAAATACATTCTAGTCAATAGAAAGAGTAACACTACTTAATCATATTATAAATAATAGTTATGGGTAAATTTTCTAATGATTGGAGCCTACGACCACAGAAGCACTAGCACAGCTGAGCTAACCAGACGGCTGGTTCATACACACACTCACACACATACACACTGCACTCCTCCCCCATTAACTGCCTAGTACCAATCCAGGCACTCTTGCCTTGTGGGGCTCGAACTCAAGACCAAAATAAAAACTAGCATGGCACTCTTCCAACTGAGGGATTGGACACTACCTAAACAATTCACTACTATGGTGCAGAATTGAAAAATGTACAATGTACATATTTTTTTAACAAATACCTGATTCATCCCTGCATTAGTGAAATATGTTCCCTCTCCTTTGCCTGGTATGACAGAAGAAGATTTCACAAACTGGTGATCATGCTTCTGACAGAAAAAGTCCAAAAATGCTTGCCTAACATTTTTCGACTTCCACTTGGTGTTGTTAGTTTTGACACTATATCTGCGGAGAGTGATGCTAGTTATCTTCTTCAAGCATGTTTGGCATATGCTATGGTGGAACATAGTGTAAGGAAGCAACACTGTAGATGTAAGAATATTTCATTTAGTTAGATACAGTAGGCAACCCGTTATAAATACATTTTGTATTTTGCAAATTATCAAATAATTCATCATAGGCTATAAAGATAAGAATACGTAATTAATCTACATAATTATTCATTATGATCTATGTTCTAAAGACGTCTTATGAGTTGTTCGATATACATTATTATTTTTAATGTAACACAAAAACAAGAGCTGTCACAATATGTGACGAATGCCCCCGAATGTGACATTGACCTATGAACAAGGTCAGTACATGAAAAGTTAAAGATCAAACAAATACATATGGCAAGTTATTTTAAATTGCCTTTGAACATAAAAAAAATACCACCCATACTTGACAACCTACATTCTTATGTCCTCATATTCAGCATTCCATTGTGAATAAACACAAAGTGTATCTTTCACCTTAGAGGTAGGGACACGGGTGTTGCACGTGACACGTCGTCTTGGTATGTCGAACACATGTGGCAAGTAATTTTAAAATCTGTCCATACAAGAAAAAGTTACAGCCCGGACATAACAATCTATACTCTATGTCATTATATGCAGCATTCCATTGTGAATAAACACCTAAGTGTGACCTTGACCTTAGAGGTAGGGTCACGGTTCTTGCACGCGACAAGTTGTCTTGGTATGTTGAACACATGTGGCAAGTTATTTTAAAATCTTTCCATACAAGGGAAAGTTACAGCCCGGACACGACAACCTATACTCTATGCCCTTATATGCAGCATTCCATTGTGAATAAACACTAAGTGTGACCTTGACCTAAGAGGTAGGGACACGTGTCTTGCACCCGACACATCGTCTTGGTAATTCAAACACATGTGCCAAGTTATTTTATAATCTGTCCATACAAGGGAAAGTTAGAGCCCGGACACGACAACCTATACTCTATGTCGTTATATGCAGCATTCCATTGTGAATAAACACTAAGTGTAACATTGACCTAAGAAATAGGGACACGGATCTTGCACGCGACATGTCGTCTTGGTAAGCCAAACACATGTGGCAAGTTATTTTAAAATCTGTCCATACTAGGAAAAGTTACAGCCCGGACACAACAATCTATACTCTATGTCATTATATGCAGCATTCTATTGTGAATAAACACTAAGTGTGACCTTAACCTTGGAGGTAGGGACACGGTTCTTGCACGCGACACGTCGTCTTGATATGCCGAACACATGTGGCAAGTTATTTTATAATCTGTCCATACAAGGGAAAGTTACAGCCCGGACACGACAACCTATACTCTATGTCATTATATGCAGCATTCCATTGTGAATAAACACCTAAGTGTGACCTTGACCTTAGAGGTAGGGACACGGTTCTTGCACGTGACACGTCATCTTGGTATGCCGAACACATGTGGCAAGTTATTTTAAAATCTGTCCATACAAGGGAAAGTTACAGCCCGGACACGACAACCTATACTCTATGCCCTTATATGCAGCATTCCATTGTGAATAAACACTAAGTGTGACCTTGACCTAAGAGGTAGGGACACGTGTCTTGCACCCGACACATCGTCTTGGTAATTCAAACACATGTGCCAAGTTATTTTATAATCTGTCCATACAAGGGAAAGTTAGAGCCCGGACACGACAACCTATACTCTATGTCGTTATATGCAGCATTCCATTGTGAATAAACACTAAGTGTAACATTGACCTAAGAAATAGGGACACGGATCTTGCACGCGACATGTCGTCTTGGTAAGCCAAACACATGTGGCAAGTTATTTTAAAATCTGTCCATACTAGGAAAAGTTACAGCCCGGACACAACAATCTATACTCTATGTCATTATATGCAGCATTCTATTGTGAATAAACACTAAGTGTGACCTTAACCTTGGAGGTAGGGACACGGTTCTTGCACGCGACACGTCGTCTTGATATGCCGAACACATGTGGCAAGTTATTTTATAATCTGTCCATACAAGGGAAAGTTACAGCCCGGACACGACAACCTATACTCTATGTCATTATATGCAGCATTCCATTGTGAATAAACACCTAAGTGTGACCTTGACCTTAGAGGTAGGGACACGGTTCTTGCACGTGACACGTCATCTTGGTATGCCGAACACATGTGGCAAGTTATTTTAAAATCTGTCCATACAAGGGAAAGTTACAGCCCGGACACGACAACCTATACTCTATGCCCTTATATGCAGCATGCCATTGTGAATAAACACCTAAGTGTGACCTTGACCTTAGAGGTAGGGACACGGTTCTTGCACGTGACACGTCATCTTGGTATGCCGAACACATGTGGCAAGTTATTTTAAAATCTGTCCATACAAGAGAAAGTTACAGCCCGGACACGACAACCTATACCCTATGTCCTTATATGCAGCATTCCATTGGGAATCAACACCGAAGTGTGACCTTGACCTGAGAGGTATGGACACGGTTCTTGCACATGACACGTCGTCTTGGTATGCCAAACACATGTGGCAAGTTATTTTAAAATCTGTCCATAATATTCTGAGTTATTGAGTCGGACGGACGGACATGCGATTTTAATATGCCCACCTTCGGGGGCATAAAAATGAGAAATACAGTAATTTTCTCAATTTTAACAATCTTTGAAGGAATGGTGAAAATGCTCACTAGTAGGGTATGAATGAGTTGAAATTATAGCCCTAAGTATCCTATGTCAATTACCTGCAGGTCACTGTGTATACATTCAAGCTGCAGATAAATACTACATTTACCAAAAATGTATAACAGAAAACATGTCGTCCAAAAGATAGATAATATTCAACTAAATTGAATTGGTCGGCTACTGTGTACTAAAATTGTACCTTAAGTACTTGCAAAAACTTGCATGGCCTGCCCATGTATTTAAGATGATTACTTAACTAAATGCCAAGTGCCATTTAGGTGGACTAGGTTGTCATAAAGCTAGAAATGGCATATTAAAGAAAGATTTTAGTTGTAATTTCACAAATTGAACGACATTTATCTAATTTTATTTTCTCAACTTCTTGTTCATTACAATGCTCAAATATGACGCAAAGTAATGAAAAAGATCTTTATTGAAACAGCCCCCTGAAGTTTGTCTTTTTTTTTTGTCGATATAAAATAGTAGTATGTAACCTGAAATGCAATATGTATCCGAAAATTAGTATCCGAATACAACACTTAGAAATAAACTACCTTTCATACGAGCATGCTTTTAAAGATAGCAAGTGCAAATTGATATTAACAAAAAGCGTGAAAACCTCTATATACCTTTTAATGTGAGACGTAAAGATTGTTTTACAAAGATTCAAACCGTTGACGTCTTGTCATAACAATTTACTGTTGCACCGTCAAATGGGGTAGAATATATTCTGACTGTTTCTATGTACTATTTCAAGGCGTTTCTAGTTCAATATTATAAATATTACAACCAGAATATAATTTCATGTTTTTATGAAATTGCTGATGATCATTAAATTAACTGATAATTTAAATATCTTACTGTAAAACTAGTACTTTCTTTGACCTTATTACTGTACTGACACTGGACATATATTCATAAACAGAGGCAAGGATTATCACTAATGTTTTGCGCACACGGTAGTCCATATAATCAGCCGCTTCAGAGTCTTTGACGATTTTTTATATGGCAACTCTACGCGTCTATATCCCACTTGTTGTTTTCCTAGCCAAGAATGGCAGATCCCAGCGCCAAGTATATTGAGCGGAAAGATAACGGGCAACTGCTATAGATGGTTTCAAAATGGCGATGCTTTATTGACAGACGTTAATCTAAATTAAACCAATAATTTGTGTTTAATTAAAAACTGTAATTAGTAATAGGTATTGGCTAAAATAATTAAAGTGTAACTTTTATGTTTTTATTTATAATTGAAGTGTTTAGTATTGTGGAGTAACAGTTGAAGAATATATTTTACATTGATATTGAATAGACGACTTGTGGCGTTTAGGGAACAAAATGAATATATATATCCAAATGTAAAGAAAGTTCCATAAACACGCATTATTGTGGCTAGCGCACATGGATGATTATTAGATTAAATATGATCCCTCTATCACAACTGAGAAGTAAGATTCTTGGACCGATTTTTTTTATTTGTGGTGTAATTGTTTTGCAATCTTGTTCGCTCCTACTATGGGCCATGACACAGGGTAAAAATACATAATACATTTCAGTTCAACACAAAGATGTCATTAAGAGTTTTGAAGCCTCTTATTCTCGGGAATGGGTATTTGATGCCAAGACTTGGAATAGGAACATACCAGATACGTGAAGACCTGTGCAAGGAGATTGTCCATAGAGCTGTGACACTTGGGTATAAACATATAATCTTGTCATTTTAATCTAGGAGACAAAATCAAAATCTGATGTACTGTAAAACATGATTGGAATCTTGAAAGCATTCAACAATAATGTGAGAACAAAATGTTTTTAGAACATTATGGACATAGTGCATATTTTGTCATTATCTGATGTATCAGCATCATTTAGCTGTATACACATACATATATACATGTTTGTATTTTTCTTACACTGAACAATTTATTGTTTCATAAATCATTTATTATAACAATGAAAAGTGAAGGTAGTGGTTATGATTATCATAAAAGTCTTCTCACATCCTGCATCTGCATGCTGTGATTGTGTTCTTAGAGCATTCCAATCAATATAATAAAAGCTATTTGTGGTAATACAAACACTTTAATATTTTTATTCAGATACAGACATATAGACACAGCACAAGTGTATGAAAATGAACAAGATGTTGGGGCTGGCCTGCATGCAGTCGAGAAACACAAGATTTGTCGACGTAATGACCTCTTTGTAACTACTAAATTGTCTAACATCTCCTTACATCCTCGTGATGTCCGTCCAAGCCTGCAAGAGTCTTTGGAAAAGCTGAAACTCCGACATGTTGACTTGTTTCTTATCCATAGTCCATGGGGATTGGCGAATAGGGGTGATGGTAATTTACGCCCTCAATTGAAAAATGGAACATTGGAGTATGCGAGATATGACATTGTCCAAACATGGAATGCAATGGAAAATCTTGTTAAAGAGGGCTTGACCAAATCTATAGGAATATCAAACTTCACTCAGAACCAAATGGAGAAGATTTTTGTAACTGCAAAAACAAAACCACATAATGTTCAGTTTGAATGTCACGCATATTATCAACAAAATGTGCTAAGAAAATTTCTAGGAGAAAGTGGTTTAAATGCCATAACAGCCTATAGCCCATTGGGAGCACCTACAAGGCCAGAAAGACATGTTATACCGGAGAATAAGTTTGAGATTCTATTGGGAGACAGGACTGTTTTAGAAGTTGCCCAGAAATACAATGTCTCATCAGCTCTTGTATTGTTACGGTTCTTGTTAGAACAAAACATGGCTGTGTTGGTGAAGACTTCAAATTTTGATAGGTTAGAGGACAATTTGAAAGTTGTTGATTTTACACTGGACCATGAAGATATGTCAAAATTGAAGAATTTGGACAGAAATGTGAAGTTCTTTGTATTTACAACTTTCCAAAACCATCCTGATTTTCCAAAGCCTGGGGAGCCATACTAGTGTCAACTGCATTTAACACAAAGTTGAAACAAATTCTATTTAGTTTGCATTTATAAATCATCCATCTTGACAAATTTTGTGGTGCTGTTTTATCCAGTCCAATGTGCAATAAGCTTTTAGCATTTCTTTATCTCCCTTTGTTTTTACTTAAGACTATCATGACACAAATGTTAAGGGTGTTAGAATATGGTACTGAACTTAAATGTGTAAATCACTAAATACTGTTGAAAAAAAGGTATTCAATGAATACATATTCATTGTCCAACAGATCCATTACACATTGATTGTTCAGAACTCTGTTTAAAAGTTAACTACGTTTTTAAATTTCAAATTTTTATTTCTCTAGGTCATGTCTCTGCTTATTTGGGTTTAACATTATGTCATCGTCGGAGGCGTTGGTTAAGTTTTGCATTTAGGTCACTTACATGGAAACTATCAAAGCTATCACTTTGAAACTTGGGGAACTTGTTCATCTAATGCCCTTCTTCACATTGTACCAGAGTCTCACCTGTTTTTCTTTGGCTAAAAACATGAATTTTGATGGATTTTGGTTGATTTTGAGAATTGGATTTTTGTTGGCTTTATTTTAAAAAAGATTCACAGACAATAAATGGGTCATGCACTTCAATATATCAAATGGGTTTTTGAGTCACACATTTGGAAAGATAGGGGATATTTTAGTATTTTGAAGTTTGGTGCTTGGGTCACTTACCTGCAAACTATCAAAGCTATCACTTTCAAACTTTGCAATACCTGTTCACTATCAAATGTACATGTATGTTAAAGGATAAAATCAGACGAGCATTCAGCACCCACAGGTGAATAGAAATAGTTCACCTTGAAAAGTTAAAAATGATTCTGAACAATCGGCACAATGGATAGCCTGTGGGCAACCCAAAACGATTACCGGTATGCAAACAAAATCATGCAAGCCAGTCAAGCAAGTTTGAAAGTGTTAAATCCTGATGCCTTTTTTTTTATTAATTACATCACACTCATTGTGCAATAATAGACTAGTGAATGTTCCATGCTTGTGTCTACATACATTTAAGGTGTCTGATACATTCTACATTTATTAGATTTATAGTATGCATTTTAATTTTAATTGATTTTTAAAGTGGCATTTATTCGTTCATTACCTACATGTATATATTAATGTTTTATACAAGTTACTTCCAATTTTTTTAATATACAAAACAAAGGATTCTCAATAAGTTTTGGTTGAACTGTACCAAATACAAAAGTAACTGACAAGCTACTGGTTGAAGAAAAGTGCTTTTTGGAAAAAATGTTTTTTAGAAAATTTGAGGCGACATTTAAGTCATTTAAACCGTCCAGTTTAGGTTGCCGGCCTGTTCTTATTGAGAACCCTGAATACATGTACCATTCATAATGTTCATGCCTCATGTTTACAAGACTTGATGGTCAGTATATACATAACTTAAAAATCATAGATAAGCAATAAAAATTGCATAAGAGCGTTGTGTTTTATTTATGTATTTATTTATGGAAAAATCCTGATTATTAGATGAGGGTTCGCTGTTGGGCATCAAACAGATGATTTCCGCTCAATAAGATTAGTTAGCATTGATGGACGACAAGAAACATGTTATATACAATGTAGGTAGCTTATGTGATAACAGGTCATTTATTTATAAAAATGGTTACTGCCTTATGACTTTGAGCATTTGATGGAGAGTGATGAAATTTGGTTTTAAGGTGGCTTAGGAAGACACATGTTTTTTGGGTCAGAAGCTGGAAGGGTCAAGGTTAAGATCACTATTACTAAACACTGAAATATCATATCTTCTCAATTACTTTAGAATTGATGTACTTGTATCATGGATGAAACTATGTATACAGCAAACCAAGCTTATTTTAAGATGTACTTTGGGATTTTGTGGGTTGATGGGGTAATGGTGAAGGTCGCTGTTTCTAAAAATAGAAATATGGTTTCGCTGAAAACCTTCAGTTACATATAATATATATATTGATTAAACTTCTTGTGTAGAAGCTTATGTTGAGTTAATTGCTTTTTTGGGTAGGGTCGATTTCGCTTAAAAACCTGAACTGAGAATAACCTAGTGTTGAAACTTGAAATATACCAAGCTTATGTAAAGACATTCATTGGAGTCAATGGGATCAAGGTCAAGGTTGCTGCTTCTGAAAATAGTTTCAGCTCCATAACTTGTAAGAATTGGCAGAAGGTGATGAAACAAGTTATGTATGAAGCTTGAGTAAACAATAGCTGCAATTGCTTTGATAAGTTAACCTTGATGTCACTAAAAATAGAATGAATAATAGAAAAATGGTTTCTGCTAAATGACATCAATTAGAATAGAATAGATCTTTGGGCCCTGTCCACACAAAAACTCAAGAACATTCACAGTGCCGTAGCTACACTGAGGCAGCTGCCTCGGTGTATTTTTGGGCATACTAGTATATCAATTTCTATAGCTCTAAAAATAACTCTTCGACTTTCTTCATTTGCCTCAATGTTCACAAACCAATGCGGCAGAATGTCTATATTTGAAAAAAGAACTGAATATTAGATAGAATAAACTCTACTAACTACCGCGGTACTATACCTTTTAATGTTGACTTATTGAGTATGTAACATTTAATTAGGAAGAATCAATATTTTAAACATTTTTAACTAACACTTTTCTTTGGGTTTTCTGCAAAGCGGAAAGATATATTAAAAACATTCTTGACTAAAGATGTGTCTGATCTGTTAGCTGGTTTGACTGAAGAAGAAGAAAAAGAAGAATATGAACTCTACAATACGATGTGTCAAAGCGACAGTCTTTGCCAACACTGTCGGACACACGTTGGCTATCATGTGTTGACTCAATAAGCACGCTAATTGTAAATTATGACAAGATAAACAATGCACTACAACAAGTGCTTGATGAATCTTCAGGCCAGTCTGCAAATGATGCAACAAGTTAAAGGCGCATACTGAAGCACAGAACATCATTGAAATTCATCAAAATATTAGAAATGAGGATGTTTGACAAATTTTACAATCACACAGTAAGTATTGCTGCATATATTGAAGTTGTACCAAAAGCCAAGAACAGTTGGCCGAGAGAGAAACCGTGCAAATTCATCTTCGGATAAAGGCAGTGTCCAAGACCATTACAGATTACTTTCCATTCCTCGACCACATGATTTCACACATGAAGACACGTCTGCCTGCTGAACTGGAAGGCGCACTTAAGGGAACCATTCTTCTTCCTGGACACATGCAAAATCTTGACTCCGCTCTAACAGATCAATTAAAGGAGGCATTTCTAGATGACTTGCCATGCCGAACCCTGGGGATTTTGAACAGAAAGTATTGCGATGGCCTTGTACAACAAAAACTGTACCAAAGTCATGACGTTGGAAGAAGGTAAAGCTGCATGTGACAGTCTTTTTCACCAACTTTTCAAGAATATTCAAATAAATTATGTGTCTGCCTGTTGGTTCTTGCACTTGTCAAAGGAGTTTCAGTTCACTGAGGCGGCTTAAGACCTGGAGTCGGACATCAATGGGTGCCTCACGATTTAATGGTTTGGCACTTGCCTACGTCCACAGGAACAACATTGCTTAAACAAATTCTTAAGTTGTGGAAAGCCACAGGACACCATCGCATAGCACTGGCATTCATAAATTAAACTGATGATATGTGCAACGTTTAGAAGTAGGTTTATGGTATTGGTAACAAAGCCTCATATGATTGTGACAGTAAATTTCTTCTAAATGCACATTTGAATGGTCTAAATTTATGTAAACCATGTAGAATTAACTTCAACTGTATCAAAACTTATAGCACTAAAATGTTCAAATGTTATATTTTTATGTAACATTTTTATGCATTTAATTCCAAGCCCCCGGACCCCCCTAGACCGTTCTGCATCGGTGTTTTTATTTAGGACCATGAACAAAACTAGTAGCTTGCACTCAAACTTAAGATGATGCTTACTGGTTCTGGAGTTCAGTCAATAGCCAAGGTCAATCATTACGTCAATGCATAACTTCTAAATAACATGTTCCTGGTAATATTTAATCCTTACTAAAAGCTTACTGTAATTTAATGATATTTCATTATCAAGGACAAATGCGTTAACTTAACAGCAAACTGCAAGAATCTTTATTTAAGGTCAGGTATATGATAACAGGCTAAGAGACATAAGCTTAATGAGCTATTTTCCACAGTATATACCGAGTAGTATTTAAGGCCATTGGCTGTGTTGATAATTTTATACAATACAGTACACTTACATCTTGTTATTCAACATGTTTCCTTCACTTTCACCTGATAATTTTTCACCAAAGTTATGATTACAAGTTTTGGTACTATTTCAAGTACTTCAAATTTTGATTCTTCATCATTCTTACTGTATCCTTTTCCAGAGAATTAAAGCCCATTTTGACCATTCTCAATTCCTAGGCAATTCCCAGGTATAACTCCAGTTATCAAAACTCTGATGGTTTTTACTTAAATGGCACAATGGTGTCCTGTGTTTGGGCTGCCATACAGACCTCTTGGAAATTAAGTAAAACATTTACTCAAATGTGTTTTGGTTTCCACAGAACCAAAATAAATAAATTTATGTTCAATATTAGAGTCATGTTTAGCTTGTGTCACAGATAATATTCTATCATTTATGAAACTCATGCTGTGAAGGAAATAGATAAGAACAATTTCTATTTGTCATGTTTTATCTATAACGTACCATCATTGACATCAAATATATACAACAACATATATATTTACATATGTTGAACACAGATATATGATAAAACTTGATAAAACTTCAGACTATTTGAGAAAGTCAACAGCTTTTTATCTTTTCTTTATAAAAAAAATGCACCATACATGCACATGTATGTATTAGTTTTTAAAAGTATTTATTGTATAACAATCAGCATTCTGATAACAACTATTTCAAAATTATTGTACATTGAGTGTTTTTTATCAATTGCTTGTCAAACTTACACAGTAGGAATGCATTAACAAATCTCTCTGAGATTTAATGCTTAACAAAAACGAGATAATTTAGCATATCCAGTAGAAGGCAGTACATAATAAAAGTGTGTGTGGTCCATCCTGTCTCCGCCAGTATCAAACAAACTTATGAACTAATGAATGGTAATCAAGGGCTCAGCACAAGACGGACACAACTCGAATTATTTCGATATGGAGTTAGGTCTGGATTGGGCTGAGCCCTGGCAATGATGACAATAATCAGATGACTAGCACTTCCCGATATTGGAACAATTATGCTGATACGGTCAATTAAAGCTGCACTTACTAACTGCACATATTTTATGACCTGTACTGGCAGTTAAAAAGGTAGTGATTTTTTGCCTTGCTCTATTAAAAAAAAGCATTGCTTCATTGAAAAACCCCAACTTGTCTTCAGTAGCAATTTAAAATCATTTACAACAAACATTAACTCGGGACTTCAAACAATTGATTTTGGCATGTAAAATAAAAACTGATGTAGGTGGGTAAGGGTTTTTTCCATCCCTTTTCCAATCAAAAAAATCTATCGAAGCATCATGAGCAAATAATTAAATGATCATTTTGTTATTAAAAAAAGTAGCTTTTCAGTAATTGAACTTAAGTTGATAATTAAAATGGACATTTCAAACCATTCCCTAAAACTGTTATCATTGATGATATAAATCAAAATATGTTTTTAATTAAATATCTCAATTACGAGGGATACATTTGCACATCAATAATTTTCCATTAATAAAGATTTTATCAACAATCGTTCAAATTTGATATAAAAAAAATTATACCAGAAAATCTTTCAAAATTTAGATATTATTTACGAGGCAATCACTAAAACAAGTGAAAAAGATGAAAGCTGAATCAATGTTCATGTATGCTTCAAAAAATGTACCTCTCATTTACCTTACAACATTTATAATGATGCAATCAACATTTTAACATCAAAGCATAAAATGCATGTAGGAAGTAATGAACAATGAAACTTGACAATCACTTGTCAAGAAATTGACATGTTTTGTTTCTTTAGTTTCTGCTGCAGGCATATTACAGTGTCAAGTGATGTGATCAGTAAATCAATTCATGAATTGTTTGTAGGTTTAAATGTGAAGGTTAACTTTTTCCAGGGGGTGTCACAGACACTTTAATATAATATTAATAATTTACTACATTTCAACACTTACTGGCATCTCAATATATCATTTTATGAACAACATATTCCGATTGTATTGAATGCTTTTAACTGGCTTTGTATAATATGCATAATAGGAAGAATCCAAAACTACATGACTAAAACTTACTATAAAGTATTTATCTAAAGAGTTAGCAGACTTACTAAATGTACTTAACTAGTTACAACAAGAAATGTGTAAACAGTGTCAGTTCAAAGGTTTCTATTTGTATTATTACATTCAACTAATTATCTAAATTAAAGTTTCTTGAACTAAAGAATTCCAAGAAACTGATATATATTGCTGCAGTCTGGTATAATCTGTTATTTTTTTTGAAGTGTGCCTGAGACATTGGTAAAAATCCTGGAGCATATTCAGTGTCCGTATCCATTCCGTCCGTCTAGAACATTCTTATACTCTGTATGATCTGGAAAATGGCTGAAAAGAGATAAAAATATCTTATAAGTTAATATCAGTCTCTTATACAAATATAGGCATTGCCAGTTTGTTACATCTTCACAATCACATGTGTATATGAAACATGCCACATGTTAAATTTGTTGGTGTGCGGTATTGAGTGGCATTTTAAGGAGTACTAGACAAAGGACTCCCTTTGCAAAAACCTCAAAATTTGGCATTATTCTGTATGAAGACTCTCAAAAAGTTATATATACTTATTTATAGAAGCCAAGGGGGAGGGAGATTACACACTCGTAGTATCAACAAATAAATGGATATGGGTATTATTATTACCAGTATATTTTAATACATAAATTTGTATTCTCTGATTGTTTTCAGATAAGTTTTTAAAAGAATATATTTGTCACCTTAGTGCAATAACTCAATAACTGCATATAGAAATAGAAGCAGATATTGAGTTCTTGCACTTAGGTGACGAATTATTATTCATTTAGTCTGCGAAATTAACAATTAAACCTACTTGTCCTTTTGATCGGTAAAATGTCAAGATAAACTAAGATTGACAAAATGTACCTGTCGGAAGAAACTCAAGTTAAATGAGTCATGTACAGAGGGTCCTATAATATTTTTTAATAAAGTTGTCATTCAGGTAAGAAATTAAGTTTTTATAATTAAGAAACTTCCTTTTATTTGGACAGCAAAACAACCAAAAAATGCTTGTCCAATATAATTTGTCCAGAAAATGACAGTTGCTTTTTTCGCATTCTTTATTTCTCAAGAAGAACCTTACCTGATCCACACACAACAAAGATGAACAATGCTAACAGCCAGGGTCCTACTGGGTATTTTTCTTCCTGGGGTTTCTGAAAACATAAAAGGTTGGAGAAAATGCGAGGAATAAAACAGGAATTCATATTTAGAGTGAAATTCTTGAAATGATACCTTACCGGTGAAGTAAAAATTCCAATGATTTATTTGTACCATCCAAGAGTGATGTAAAGGAATCCCTTTTCTCCCCAAAAAAGTGTGTTTTTTTCAAAATAAATGGAATGTTTTCAAAAAATAAATGGAATGTTTTCAAATGAATTTTTACAGGGAGAAAGTCAGGCCCCTGAACTAAAATATAGTTTAATACGATTTATAATGTATGCTTATTAAACAAATTGAGGTGCCAAACCTGCTCAGTAAAACCCACTAAAATGACAGTGTACTAATGTACCAATAATTTGCCCACTTTCAAAAATTGTTATTTATAAAAATTGTTCCGGAGTGAATTTTTTTTTCTATAAAATTGTTCTGTTTAAACAAGTATTTTTGGGGTGACATATTTTTCATTTCGTTGAGCGGTAAAAAGTATAATCACCAAACTGGCTCAATTTTCCTGATGAAATGCTCATTTTCAAAGAAAAAAATCCTATTTTGAACACAAACTATCATCATGTATAAAAAACAATTTTAAACAAATTGCTTAAAAAAAGTTAACATGGTAAAACAAATAAAACGTACAAGCAAAACAGTGGCTTCTTACCAGTGCATTTCAAACATAACAGAAATTGATCCTGTATTATCTATTTGAAGATTTTTTCTTCAATACATTAGTGATTAAAGCAAGAGCACTTCAATTTTCCGATTTGAAAATAAACTCATTACATTGTTTTTCCGTTTTCATTCTTTGCTTTAATAACAGAATATGTATCTAAATGAGTTTATTTTCATTTTTTTTAAAAAAGAAAAATCGGATGTTTTTGTCAACAAAAAATCTTACCAATGATTTTGGCACATTTCCTCTGGTCGTGATGTTTTTCAGGTGCTTTTCGCTTTGTAAGCGCATTCTCTGTTTGGCAGGCATGATTTCTGTTGTTTATTTGCGTTCACCTCAAGAAAAATCGAATGAATAGTGTTCAAGTTTGAAAGCTGTCACTTTCTCAAGATTTCTTCCACGTAGAGGAAGTGTAATGCGGTCTGTTTCGACACGTCAACGCCCATAAACAAGTTCTACAATTGTTGATATTTTCATTTTTACAAGTGACTGCAAGAAAGAGAAAATATGTTTTTCTAACAAATAAGGTGATTAGAGCTAAATGAATAGTTTTCAATAGAAAACTACCGCAATTTCATTTATTGTTGTAACTACTTTCTGCGTAAGGATACAATATGGCGCTGCCCATTGCACGTGAGAAATTTGTTTACATTTTTACATTTTAAAGACAATTTGTTAAGTAGACTATGGCGGTGTGTTTGAGAACACGCATTATTACAAATGATAAATCTTAATGAGATCAAAACAAGGTGACAAAAGTCTGACTATCTTGTAGGGTTTGGTATTTCTGTTCGTACCCAGATAATTTCGTACCAGAATAAATTCGTATCATTTTATACCCTATGTCGGATATTGATTTAAGTGTATCTATCTCTGTTTAATGTCAACTCCTCTTTCGAGTGTTACTGACATGTTAACAGTAACGACAAGCACGAACTCTAACAAAAGCCACAAACACGGTGTTTTTCACTCTACATTGTCCTAACTGTTGGTCGAAAAATCGTCGATCTGGAAAACAAATAACATTGAAAATGCTACATTTTTATTTCCTCCGCTATGATTCAGTATCATCTTGCAATGTAAATTGCAGGGAAATCATGAGCGAAAAAAACCCACCAGGACTTGAGATATATTTCATTTCTGGTTCCCATTTTATTCTAATTCTAAAAATATAGAAATTAAATGTCCGGATACATAGAGTATGTATGTATTGAATTGTCTCCCCAATAATAGCATCTACACTGATTATAGTCAAACATAATCAGAACTAGACATTTATTTCGGTTACAATTACCTATATTTAATTGATACTCTTCAACCATTTTCGTCAAGGAGATCTTATAACTGGGAGCTCATTTGCAGAATAACTCGCTTAAATTAGAGAATTACACAATGCCTTGAAACTTGAACTGTTAATCAAGTTCTTACCTACAGGTTTTAAAGAGCATGAACAGCCTGCTAAAACAAATGGAGATTGCAGTGGCTGTCAGAAGTATAATTAAAGGGTTTAAAATGGTTGGAGGTGCTTCAATGGCCTATTTTACTGTGACAAAGTATTCCATTATATTGATGCAACATTCATTCAACAGTTGAACATAATTTTGATAATTTCTTGACAGAAATGTGAGCAAAGTCAAATGTGTCTCCTGATTCTTGTATTTGCTGCCTGCGCAAACAATATTGAAGTGGCTTTGTTTTTGAAATTGTTAAAACTAATGTCAGGAGTGGCTTTGAAATTTGTTATTTATAGAAAGCCTTAATCCAGGAGCTTCAAGGGACCTATGGCTTGGCCCCAGGAAAATTTTCAGTATTATTCAAGTGATGTAAAAGATAAAAAGGTCAAGCATTCCATTCAAAATAAACCCTATCGTCACAATAGGTGAATCTACCACCCTCATTAAAAATAAACAACAAATGTGAATCAAATCATGATGTCACTGTTTTCTTTGATAAGACCAGTTTCTTTTAAATTATTTTTAAATAAACCCTGCACACTACCACAGAAAAGTGAATTGCAATATAACGAAAAAATAAAAAGCTGTTTTCAAATTATGATATTATTTTTTCCCTCCTACAACATTTGTGGATTCTGGTGGAATCGTTCTTAGCTTTTTGAAGGGGTTTTGCAACTACAAGTATTGTATGTATTCTTCTACATATAGGTCAGACTTTTTTTAAGTAATTTCTTTGTGAATAAGGAACCTTAGGGAGGGCAGCAATTTCTTATTCACAAAGAAATTTAACTCAATAAATTCTAACTCACTTAGTGTTAGCCCCTCCAAAATTGCGTCAGCTGTAAAATGAAACTGTGCGCCTGTCAAGAAGACTTGTCAAACACGACAAATATTGTGACTTCATTTAAATAGGGTTGTCCGGTTAGTGCAGTGGTTAGCACATTCGCTTCTCACTTAGGCGACCCGGGTTTGATTCCTGGCCTGGGCCCCTGTGAGTTTGGTTTGCGGTCACAAAGCGAGACAAGTTGGTTTCCTCCAGGCACTCCGGTTTCCCCCACAACAAGACCACACTTCCTTGTAACATTGTGCTCATGAGAATGAATATTATAATGTTGTAATAACTTGTTTCACAATCGTTGTAAAGTGAATAAATGTTTACAAAGTAAATCAGCGTTGACACTGAAATTGCTCCTTTGCAAATGCAAACAGTAGGCATGAATATAATAAAAATGATAATGCAGATGTGCAATTATAGCAATTACTTAACCATCTTAACCATGAAGAGTCGTCTTCAGCAAAGTAACAATTCTTCACAAATATAAAACTAAACAATTTAAAAATCTAGCGCCACGGAATCGGTGAATGGTTAAAAATGTAGGGCAAACACTAAACACTGATGAAAGAGTATTGTGATCTGTGTGCTTCTAAATTTCCATGAAAGAAGAATTAAAGTAAATAAAGTTTTATAATAAATGAGTTTTTATAACCAATATTCATGGTTATTTGGCTTAATGCTGTTGAATATTAAATCATCATCTTATCATTGGTGCCAATCATACAGTAAGGACGCCTATGGAAATGATATATTAGAGTAATCCATATCAGCTCTACAAAACTGAACAGATTATGGTGAACATGCAGCCAGCACATTACACAAGAACAGATTATGGTGAACATGCAGCCAGCACATAACACAAGAACAGATTATGGTGAACATGCAGCCAGCATGTTACACAAGAACAGATTATGGAACACTGTACATGTGTAAACACTATTGCCAGCTCTGTTTTAGTGACATTTTTAGTTTTATTCTTTTACAGTTCGAGGTTCGTCCGGGATCTGGATGGTAAATGGGCCACCAAACCCAGGGCAACAGCATGATTTTGCAAGGTAAACACAGGCTATTCTAATGGGAATATTTGGTTTATTTGAAATACATACATGCTTGAATTTATTACTCTTTTTCTCACCATTCTTTCAATTTTCAATAATATTTATAAATATTAATAAATATTTTTTATTAAACTGCACATGCACCTTAAATTATTAGCTGAATGCATTTATAGTATATTTCTTTAAAAGTTGAAGGCAGTTCACTTAAAAAAGTAAAGCAAAAAACAAGGTCAAGGTTATGAGTTGATTTTTCTATCTTCAAAAATAATTAGCGTACTCAAAAAATTATATTTTTTTGCATTTAATTTGTTTAAAAATATTTTTTTTATATAAATGACATGATTTCATGGTTTATGTACAGATATTGTTAATGTACATTTGCAAATTTATTTATTATATACAATTATTGTACTGATATTAACCACTTTAAGAAATGAAATAAATGTTTATTTGTCTATTTCAGGGAGCCGAGTGGACGTTGTAAAGTGATGGTGTTCAGCAAGGATGGCTCAAGACTCGCCTGGTGTAATGGAGATTGGTAGGGATTAGCATTCATGATTTTATTGAATAATAGAAAGTCGGAGCAAAGAGATTGTAAAAGAATGTAATGATGTAACCCAAAAATAGGGGGTGTTTTAAGCTTCATGTTTAGTTTAGAAGAACACTTTGAACTGTGTACACTTTGCCTTTGGTAGGGGTTCCAGCACCATAGAGGAATTTATGTTGGCCTCAACTCTTACTCCATTCCAGGTTTTTTTATGGCTGGAAAGGTGGGCATATTAAAATTGCACCATCCTTTCATTCAGATTTTCTATTGTATGGACAGAATAAAACTAAAATAACTTGCCACATGTGTTCGACATACCAGGACAATGTGTGTCCCTTCTCTAAGGTCAAACTTAGTGTTGGTTGGCTTTAACTTTCTTTCGTATGGACAGATTTTAAAATAACTTTCCTCAAGTCTTCGACATATCAAGAGGACGTGTGGTGTGCAAGACCTGAGTCCCTAACACTAAGGTCAAGATCACACTTAGTGTTTGTTTACAATGGAATGCTGCATATAAAGACAGAGAGTATAGGACAGGTCATGTCCAGGCTGTAACCTTTTCTTGTATAGACAGATTTAAAATAACTTGCCACATGTTATCCACATACCAAGAAGACGTATCGTGTGCACAACCCACTTGGGGGGGGCATTCATCACTTACAGTGACAGTTCTTGTTTTGTTCTTTGTTTCCCATATGAAGAGTGTTGATAATGCTTAATAAATGACAATTAATACATATTTTTGCAGTAAGTCTTCTGTTAAACTTTCGTAATTTATGTATTAAGGATATGTATATTGAGTGTGTAAAACAATAATGTGCATGTGAATTTCGTTTGTGGTCACCAAGCCAGACAAGTGGGTTTCCTCCAGGTACTCAAGTTCCCCCACAACACAAGACCACACTCATGCTTACCTTCGTGCCAACATGAGTAATTAATATAATGTTTCAGTAACTTGTTAATATTTCACAATCATTGAAAAATAAACAAGTTTAAACTAATAATGTGCAGAAGAATGCATCTGTCATGATAGCATTACGTTTGACATGATTATGATAGCCATTGTTGTGTTATTTTCCAGCGTGAAGGTTTATGACACAGTGAAGAATGAGTTTATTCAGGAATTTCCCCGTCCTAAGGCCTCCTGTATGACGTTCTCACCTAGGGCCTCATTGCTCGTCACTTGGGAACCGTACACAGGTAAGCAGTTAACAAAGTCTGCTGATAATGAAACTAGTATGCCTTTAGTTTTAATCAAATTGCTGTCTTACTGTAAACATTTTGTTTCATGCCTAAATTTTGAACAGGTATTGTACTCAAATACAAGTAGGCTATCAAAATAGTTTATAATTATATAGTTATGTTCTGATGATTGATTATATTTTATCAAAAAATGATTGGTTGGGCCAGAAATTGGAGACAATCGGTTGAATTTCCTCATATTTGATCATTGATTCAACCGGTAAGTTGTTTTTCTTCATTCCTCTCATTATTTGCATTCAGTTCATTTCTGCCAATTTTCTCCTTCATTGATACATTCGAAAGTGTTCATCAGCAATATGACCGAAAGCAATAACAACACTAAATAATTTCAAACATACACATAACATGTTATAAAGCATAGTTATGGATTATAAGTTCTTGAACAAGAATAAAACTGTTGTCAAAAACTGATTGCACCAGTTACTTGAGTGGAACCAATTATGGATAGTCAAACTGGAACCGTTGCCCAACGCTATCGTTACATGACCTTTGTCTCTTTACCATCATTATAAATTCACATGTACAAGATAATGAGGCAGTTGTTGCTCCTGATAAAAGAAGTAAATATTACCTTGCTTGAGACTATTACATTGCATGTTTATTCTGCCTTTCCAGTTGACAAGGAAACCCAGGCTGGGGTAGCCAACCTTCACATCTACAATGTGGCCAGCGGACAGTGTGTCAAGTCACTTATACAGAAGAAAGTCACATACTGGTATGTTCTGAAGTGGTGTTTTATTTCTAACTATAGGACTTTAGGGATATTGAATACATTGCAGTCATATTTTTTATCATCCATGCCCTATGAGGTATGAAAATTGAAATGTATCTATTTACAGTCACAGCAGTACAATGTGTAGCTTTGCTGCTCTATTAGTTCGTTTAGAGCATTGTTATAGTGATAAAAGATTTTAAATACATTATTTAAGGGGGAACAATAGCTACCCTTTTGATAGAATTATTTTCATGCAGGAGTCCCAGTTTCTCTGATGATGAGAAAATATGCTGTAGAAATGTCAACAATGAGCTTCACTTCTTTGAAAATGGAAATTTTGGTAGGTGTTCAAATACTTATATTGTGTCTTTCATTTGTCTTGATTTTGAGGTTGCTTTATTAGTCAGGATTTAAAGTAAAGCTTAAAAATATTTTATTATTATTTGTCAGTTTAAAAAACAACATTTATCATTATTCAAAGTGCATCATGTTTTTTTCCTGGTTTCCTGGTTACAAAAATCTTTCAGGATTTGGTAATTGCCAGTAATCTGTTAAAAAGATACATGTTTCATTATTCCCTGGAGTCTATTGGTTGGTTGGACAGGCAGGTAGTTTGTCAGTCTGTTGCATTGTGGATCAAACTACTTCTACAGTTTAACATGATGTTTTCTGTGACTTGGTATATACATTACCATCTGACATTGTATTGAACTGGTGTAGCTAAGCTTTCTAATGTAACAAGGGATTAGGACACTCCAACAGTCTCATGGATTAGCTGTATCTTACCCATCATTGATTCAAATATTTTTAGGCCCTAATAGTTGGTTTATCCAGATATCTTCTTATTAATCAATGTACAAAGCTTATTGCACTGACTTACAGTTTAATCTACAAATATATTTTATCAGGCCTCACAGAGTGTACCTCAGCAGTTTGTGTTTTTTTCTGACCAATTTGTAGTCAAAATTCAACCCCATGCTTAATCAAAACAAATAAAAAATCCCCAAATAATGTGAAAAATTCCCGATTGAAAGTTGTTCATTGTTTTAAATAAAAGAATTAACCCCCCAAACTGGTTTTGTATGGAAGAGTCCATGTTTTCATAAACTTACAATCTTAAACACTTTCATCTTTTCTATATGATTTTCAAAGTATACATGTTAATTTCTAGGCTAAAATGACACATTTTCCCCCTTTCCAATCATGATGAAAAAGGTCCTGCTCAAGTATGATAATGGAGGTTGTTTTAACAGTATCTAAATGTTCTAACAGTTTAAACTATTACACTGTTTCATAAGATATATAAGGAAACCCGTTCCCATGGTGATGGAGCATCGCCTACAAGGTTATTGTGGTTATTGTGTGGGAGCCAGGGCCAGATTATTCAAGAAATTCTCAATGGTTGCCATCTAGTTTACATATTTGTTATTACATAATAACTGATGAATGATTGTACACAGATGAAATCAAGACCAAGTTGCACCTACAGAAGGTAGCAGGCTACAGTTTGTCTGGTGCTGGCCCGCCGTATATGGTGGCAGGCTACGTCCCTGGCGCTAAGGTAGGAAATCTGGCTTCATTTTTAATATAATTTATGCTTGATCTTCAAGACTCAATCGCCTTGATGTTGGATGCTCTGGTAAAAAGACACTCAACACTAGGGGTAATTTTGAGAGTACATGAATTATCTGCCCTTGATGAGGCTGGAACCCAGGATATAATGTCATTGTCAGACCTCATTTAAGTAACTGTTGCATCATTAAAATGTGGCCGTTAGTCGGTATTTTGGCAATAATGAGTTATTAATGTAGCATTATAGTTCAACTTATTTTGAGGGCAATTGTTTCTTATTTTTGAATTTGGGCTTTTATTTTAAGCCTATTACCCATACCGTGGCACAGTTAAAAGTTTATACAAAATGTTTCCATACTTTAGGGTCAGCCCTCTTTTGTACGAGTGTTCAAGTACCCTAACTTTGGTGGCAATAACGCAGCCATCGCAAACAGAACGTTTTTCAAGGCTGACAAGGTGGAGATGCAGTGGAACAACAATGGGTCGGCCATGTTGCTATTGACAACCACAGACACATCAGAGTCATCATATTATGGAGATCAGGGACTGCACTATCTGGGAGTTAATGGTGGGAAAATAACTGAATTGGTTTTTGTGAAAAACAAAGTTTTTTGGGGGGGGGTATACTGGAATCGGGTTGTCCGTCCGTCTGTCCGTCCGTCTTTTTTTGTCCGGGATTCATCTTTGTCGTTATTGAACGAATCTTTTTCAAACTTTCAAATATTAATGACCATGATGTAAACCTGTGCCTCCGTGGATTTGGTCAGGATCGCATGATCCTGAGTGGAGTTGTGGCCCCTTAATGAGTTAAATTGGGCAAAATTAGCTTTGTCCGGGATTCATATCTGTCGTTATTGAACGAATCTTTTTCAAACTTTCAAATATTATTGACCATGATGTAAACCTGTGCCTCCGTGGATTTGGTCAGAATCGCACGATCCTGAGTGGAGTTGTGGCCCCTTAATGAGTTAAATTGGGCAAAATTAGCTTTGTCCAGGATTCTTCTTTGAAGCTATTGAACAAATCTTTTTCGAACTTTCAAATATTAATAGCCATGATGTAAACCTTTGCCTACATGAATCGCATGATCCTGAGTGGAGTTGTGGCCCCTTAATGAGTTAAATTGGGCAAAATTAGCTTTGTCCAGGATTCTTCTTTGAAGCTATTGAACAAATCTTTTTCAAACTTTCAAATATTAATAGCCATGATGTAAACCTTTGCCTACATGAATTTGGTGGGAAATAAATGTATTGCCTTGTGCGTTCTAGTTCATCATTGGATTGATCTTTGATAAAGTTTATGTATGGATAAAGACAGCATTATGGTTCTTATATCAGTTGATACTTATGTTTGGTTGTTGTTTGTTTGCAGATGAATTTTGAAATGAAATGACGGAATACAAATAATTTAATGGCATGTAACATCAAAATACAATTTTATGGACTAAAGTGAGCATCTTTAAATAAAACTGTTCATTCCTCTGGCTCTGCAAATATTTCACTGCTTGAAACCCTTAAATTTAAGTAATTATTGGATTTGCTACAGGCTTTGAATTAAAAATTGATGTGCATTATATATGTCTAGGTGAGAGCAGCCTCGTTCACCTGGGGAAGAATGGACCGGTGTACCATGTGGAATGGAGCCCTAAAAGCACTGAATTCTGTGTTGTGTATGGATGTATCCTTTCTCTGATGGCCAGCACAGTTTTAAGACAAAAGTTGAAACACAAGTGTGGTACAAATGTCTGCTGGTTGTCTGTGTATTAAATTATAAATATTAAATACAATTAATTAAATTCAAGGTTTTTGATTATTTTTTTTTATACACCTCTGAATCTTAAATTCTTAAGTTAAGCCAGCTTATCCTTACTTTAAAACTATACAGAGGGTCATAAAGGCCACGTATTGCTATAAGTTATCTATACCATATCAATGTATTAATGATATAAATAAGGAGACAAGTCTTAATATTAGCTCTCTCTTCAATCCTTGACCCTGTATAATTGTAACATGCTGATATATTAACAACATATGAATAAATACTGTTTAAACCAAAGGCCACTTAAACTACATTTTCATGCAAATAAAATAATCGGAAATATCTGAAACATTCAGGTTGTTGTAAACATAGAACATACATGTACATGAGAGTATTGGATCCTTAACTCCACCCAGTCATGCCAGCCAAGGTGACAATCTACAACCAGAAGACAGAGCCTGTGTTTGACTTCGGCACGGGACCAAGGAACTTCTCCTTCTACAATCCACAGGGAAACAATATCCTTTGCTTAATATGACAGTTGAAGTTTGATGGTAACTGATTTGATCATTGAAATTTAATTTATAACAGCTTAGTCATACTTGATTGAGTGTACAATGTCATTCTTGATAAAACACTGTAAATTACTTGTACATGTAATGGAAAATACTCCAGGGGCCTTTTTTAATTAACATCCTAGTAAATCTCGGTCATATTTTGAAATGAATTGTTTAACCTTGACCTTTGTACTTCTTGCATTGTGTGGGTTTGGTAATCTCCGTGGTAACATGGAATTCTGGGACGTAAAGCAGAAGAAGCTGATATGCCAGGCCACATCACCAGACACAACATCGTTTCAGTGGTGCGCAGATGGTGAACATGTGCTTACAGCTACCTGTGCTCCCAGACTCCGGGTTGGGAATGGGTAGGTTTAATTTGTGATTAAAGAGATTAAGCAAGGCCTTATGATTAAAATTAACAGAACATAAAAGTCAGAAAACACAAAAGAAATATGGTTATGGAAAAATGAAGCCAAATTGCGAATTACATGTGATTGTACGTTCATGAAAATATAATTATAATTGAATCAATTATTGATCCATTATATCTCCAATAATTGAATTGTAAAAAAGTATCAATTACCAACACTACGTTAAATTGTCATATCAGACACCTGTTATTACCCTCTTTCTACAGGTTCCGTATCTGGCACTACAGTGGTGCGATGTTACATGAGGAGTTAACAGGCAAAGGGGAGGAACTCTGGGAGGGATTCTGGTGCCCCGCTCCCACTGGCCGGTTCCCGGAGAAACCAATTAGCTATAGACAGGTTCAGTCTGAAGTAGCTGCTCCTGCACCTCCTCGTAGGTTACAGGCAACTTATGTTGTGTTAAAAATACTAAATGGTTGAGTTTGAATTTGGTTGGGGGTTCTCAAACCTGATAAGTTTTTTACATAGTTTTAAGAATGATGTACTTCCTTTGGGCAGGCAGGCGGCCAGCTATTGTCTTCAAACCTATGAACTTAAGTAAGGCTTGACATATCTTGACCAGACTTTGTATATAGGAGGAGATTAAAGATACGGTAACTTTCATGGGATTGCGTTTTGGGCCCCTACGGTCAAGGTCACAGTTACTTTAGAAAAACGGTTTAAACTAAATAACTTTAGTAAGGGTTCACATATCTCGACCAAACTTCATATATTGGAAGAGTTTATGGATATCTTGAATGGGATTGTGTTTGGGGCCCCTGGGATCAAGGTCTAGATCACTGTTACTTAAAATAAAAAAGTGGTTGACACTGAAATACTTAAGTTACTAAGTTAGGGTTGACAAATCTTGACTAAATTTAGTATTTAGGAAGGGCTTATGGAGGTTTTTCAAGGGATTGCGTTTGAGGCCCCTGGAGTTAAGGTCAAGGTGTAACTTAAACAGTTGAAACCGAAAAAACTATAGTTAGGGTTAACATATCTTGACTAAAATTGATATTTAGGAGTTGATGGAGACCTTTCATTGGATTGCATTTACGGCCCCAAGGGTCAAGGTCACTGTTACTAAAAATATTTTTAAAAAAACGGTTGAAACTGAATAACTTTAGTAAGAGTTGACATATCTCGACCAAACTTCATATATCAGTGGTCGAATATAGCACAAGCCTACAAGCCCTGCACTGGTATAATGCTTTCCAGGCTTGCTCAAATTCTGGGTTTTATACAGCAGGGGTTGTTCAAAAATGTAATGCCAAGCATTAGTATATGAATTCGGGCGTGTTCATCCAAAAGACTAATTTCGATGACTGATATATAGGAAGATTTAAGTAGACCTTTCATGGGAATGCATTTAGGGCCCCTAGGGTCAAGGTCACTGTTACTTAAAATTAAAAAAAATGTTTGGTACTAAATAACTTTAGTTAGGGTTGACGTATTGTGACCAAACTTGGTATACTAGTATAGGAAGATTTTTATGGAGACCTTTCATTAGGTTTCCTTTGGGGCCCCTAGGATCAAGGTCAAGGCCAATGTACTATTTTATAAATTATTGGTACTTAAGAACTTCACCATAACTTAAGTTAGGGTTGACAATTTGTGACCAATCTTAGTATGAGGAAATAGTTTATCAAGGACTTCCATGGGATTGTTTCTGTGGCCCCAAGGGTCTTGGTCATGGGCAATGTTAATTAAAATTGAAAAACAGTTGAAACTGAATCGCACAACGAAACCTGAAGTTCTTCGGTCAATCATTGAAAACCTGGTTTCGTGGCATTACAGTGTTTCTTGTTTGTATTGTTTTTAAGTATTCAAATTTGCCAAAAAATAAGCTGCACTTACTTGCAACAAAGTAAGTTGTTAAGGGTGATGTGATGTTACTTTGTTAGTATATAAATCAATACCTTGATTAAAACTGATGTGACTGCAATCTGTTTACCGAACATGTACCAAACTGGTACTTTAAATCGGATAAACTTTCTTGGGCTGTATAACAGTATTGAAGGACTATGATCCTAAAAATTACATGTTGAATTAAATTTCATCTCCCTAGTAAATGATTTCAGCTACTTCAGTTGAAAGTCTTTGATGAATTTTGGATTTAAGTCAGGTTTAAAAAATGACAGTGTGTTGCAGAAGAAGGGCAGGGTGCTTTGGGTAAACAGGACAAATTGTTTAGGGCTGTGAAGAAATGATTCATTTTGAATTTGATATATAATGTAAGGAATTGTGTTTAAGACAATTTAAGGGTTTAAACTGCCAAATATTTAAAGTTTGTGATTATTTATAACCATATTATAAGTTTAAATCAAAACAAACAAAAACAGATTTGATTATCTTATCCATTTAAATTAGGGATGGCAACGAGTAGTAAAATTGGTACTCGAGTACCCGGACAATCTTTCGATCGAGTACTCGGGTACTCGATTACTCGGAAAAAATGGATTTGTTTTCGGGAAAGACAAGATCGTGTATACATGAATCGTTCATGACGTATATTGTGCGTTGGTCGTATTATTGGACGTTTCATCCTTAAATTAGACTTTCATTATGTACTTCAACAGAAAATTAAATAAAAGGAAAACAAATATTGTTTCGTGCTTGATAATAATGAACGAAATACTTCGTACTGTATTGTTGTTGTTTACCTCATTAATATTCAAAATTCTTTGATTTAACATCAACCAATCAATTGTGATAAACATTACACAAAATAGTTAAAATACGCCCATTAAGAAATCAATGCTTGTAACGTTCGCTCGTTAGCGTCCATTGTTTGGTGAAAGGTGTCTAATTGGTAAACAATAGAATTGTGTAGTTGAAAGTTCCGCTATCAAAACTTCGCTAATTAAGATCAGTGCTAATTAGAAATAGGGCCCCTTTGTTGACAGTTTGCAACTCTCAACTAATTCATTAGGGTCAATTGTGTACACAGCGGGGATTAAAGGGACCGTAAATTGTCCTCTTGGCAACTAACCAGATCTGTTACTTTGTAAATTGTGTATTTTGTGATTTTATAGATTTTTTCCGAGTACTCCAGTAGTGATTTGGTACTCGAGTACTCGGACGTTCGATCAAGTACTCGGGTACTAGTTGCCATCCCTAATTTTAATATATGAAAGCAGAATGGTGTACTTGATGGTCTCCATGAGGGCAGAAGGGTGCTGCCAAAAAAGTTATTAATTGTCTTTACAGCCGGTGCCCAGAAAACCTATGTGCCACCATCAATGCGGGGTCGGGAAGGGACCATGCCATCCACGAAACTTCACGAGTATGAGCTTCCGTCCAACATGAAACAGCAAGCCACAGGTACACTCACCATAATTTGTCTTTTTGAGAAGCAAGATATTGGTACTTCATAGGCTTTAAGTCTATGTCAGGGATCACTTGAGTCAATAAACAAGATATATACATGAAATCTGGTTGGTACACATGTTCACTATTTGATTATTCATGATGCATAACTTATGTAGTAGCAAGGCCCATAACTCTCAAAGTAGCATCACCTACAACTCTTGGTAAAATAATTGTTGTGCAACCCCATGTTTGACTGAGAAAAATGGATCGGCTTGCCATGCTATTGTTCAAGTTACATAAACAATGAAGGTGTTGTCATCCATTGATTGTCCTATTAATTTTTCATTGGCATTGTGTCATGTCTCAAATGTCAATAATATTAGACGAGCCTTTGGCATGAGCTAAACAAGATTTTAGGGCTAATTCATTTACATCATAGACAAGTTTTAATGTTAATGCAAAAAGCTCAGTGTCTTGTTGTTTTTTCAAAATTCATTGACAGTATTCAAACATTGGCTGATACCTATCTATACTTGCAGATCCTAACAAGCCAATGAGTAAAAACAAGAAGAAGAAAGAAGCAAAGAAGAATAGAGATGCTGATGTGTGTATATGCAACTGATTGCATAGTTTTAGTTTTTATTTTATTAACGCACTTCCTGGTAAATTTGTCGAATTATACAATTAATAAAAAAATAAGCATAAATACAGGTTTAAACCATTATTCACAGATATAAACTGCAGCAGAGCTAAAACTGACCATTGTTTAATTACTTCACTTTGAGTAACCTTTTAGAAAGTAAGGTCAAATATATACTGGATTTCAAAGTTGCATATATTTGATTTTGCATAGTAAAAACTTTTTTGTACATTTTTGTCCTGTTTAAAACTGCAATAACATTTTGTAAAATAGTATTTTGATCTTTTATTTTTCATACAGATTAAATAAGCAGGCACTACCCTTTCAAAGGAGTTAAACATTTTTGTATGATGAACAAAATCTATCATGATGGTCAATTGAATGGTATTGTTAGAAAAATAGTTTTTTGTAGGATGAATATCCTTAATGCAATAACATACATTCTCATACAAATACATAGTTGTATAGTTTTTTATCACATTTGTCTATTTTCTGTTCTGTAGAAGGGGGGAGCAAATGAGCAGGCCCCTGCTCCCATGGCAACTGCTGCCCCTAGCAACCCAGCAGCGCCTTCTACAGGTGACCCAGAGAAGGACAAGAAGATTAGGAATCTCAGGAAGGTGGGTGGAGTATAACCTTGAGGGTTTAATGTAACCTTGAGGTTATATTAGTGAAAATTATTTAAAATCGTTGCTAGAAAAAAGGACGTATGAATTCACATAGTATCATTTGGAAATGAAGGAGAATTATTGACCAAAATGAAAACATGGGAGGACATTTTCCACGAAAGTTGAGAATTCACTGCACTGGGCAATTTTAGCAGTTTATCGACAGAAAGGAAAAATTTAATATCACTTTATTAAGTCTAATTTATTTTTGCTTAATTATGAATACAGCTGTAAGCTGGTATAAATGACTATCAAGTTTATCATGGTGGAAACCAGGGCTGGTGTCCATTTTGAGAGGCCATGAGATAATACCCCTGGAGGGGTTCGATTTTACAACCCCTTGGATGGGAAGCAGACAGCTAATACCACTGGACCACTCTCAACCTTCTTTGAATGCACCTTGACTACAACAAACATATAACTTTGTAAGCTTCTCCTAAAGTTGAGGGAATTGGCCTGCATTATGTGAACACTGATAGCTCTAACCTAGCTTTTCTCTTATTCAGAAATTACAGCAAGTTGAGAAGTTGAAGGAGCAGCAGGCAGCTGGGAAGACTCTGGAGAAAAACCAGGTGATCATTAGAAGATTCATCTGAAACAATCATGTTCTTAAGATAATTATTTTCAACGTGTGATTTAAAATTAAACCTCCATCAAATACTTCAGGACTAATTAAACTGGCCATGGAAATGGTTCAAACCATTTCAAATGTTCAAAGCCAATTGTATAAAACTGGTTTGTTTGGTTTGGTCAAAGTTAGCGAAAATATGTATGGAAGAGTAAATATTATCAAAATAATCACTTTTGACCAATCAAATAACTCAAACGTCAAACTAACCAAAGTCAAGCACTGTTTATTCACATATACATAGCAATGTCAGAGGTCAAAGGTTACCAGTAGATCTTGTCAAAGTTTTATATAATTCGTAGATACTCTTTTGAACAAAAGTTTGTAAATTCAAGGCCTAAGAAAGATCAATTACCAATAGAGTTACTAAGGCTTTTTGACAGAATATAGCATATTCTGTCACATTTTTATCTAACTATTATCAATAGGGCTCTATTTTGACGATGTTTTATCATTTTGTTCACATTTTAGTCACACAAAAAAAATCAATGAATTATCCTTAACAATGTGACCGAGTCCCTTTAAAATTCAAAATAAAAAACAAACACTTGAGCCATGGTCATTGCCTTAGTGTCGTGCGCAGTAGCATCGTCATAATGCAAAAACTTGAGCCTTGGCCATTAGTCCAGAGAACATTTAAGATATTCAATGAAACTTGATACACACATTGCCGGAGAAAAATAAACACATCCTTAGATAAATAGTTTAATTCATGTCTAGTTACGCCCCTTGCTTGACTGATAAATAGGGACAAGCATACGCTTTTGCTCCGTGTCACTCTTATTGGTAATTATCTTATTGTAATGTAATGAAATGTTCACCATTTTATCATTTTTACCTACAGTTGGAGAAGTTAAAGACTGAGGACTCATTACTGGAGGAGATAGAAGCCCTGGAAATAAGCTGATAAGCACTGTGGCTGATGCCGGGAAAGAATGAGTTATTGCAAGCTGTAGGGTGAAATAGTTGTACTGGTGTGTTTAATGGCATTATGAGAAGTGCTAATTGATGTGCTGGAATTTGTATTGAAACCAAGCAGTTTTATGTTAAATATTTGGTGCATTTTTCAACAATATTTTCCTTTTATTTAGAAAATGGGTTTAATTGTATTGATTTATTGTTATTTGGCAATCAGTTTTGTTGTCGATGGTTCAGAATGCATGGTTATTTACAACGAAAAATGTCAACAATACACTTGTAAATAATAAAGAAAAACGTATATATAGCAGGACACAAGTGCTGATAACTAGTTGTTGATTGGAGAAACTGCTGATTAGATCAATTTCAACAGACATTCAAATGACAATTTAATCTGAAAGGATTTTATTTCTATGGATATTATTGTCAATTGTGCAATACTGTGCTCAACCCTAACATACATACCAGCCATTGTCACTAATGTTCTGAGTCTGAGTGGCAGACTCATACCTCAATAGTGCAAATCCTATTTTTAATCTCCAGTGCAAAAAAAAATTGGTTTAACATCAATTTCACATCCAAAAAACTGATAAAACTATCTTTAATTACATTTAAAAAAGACCTCAGCGGATCATGGTCCCTGCAGGTATTTACCATGTACATGTATGCATACTGACACTCTAGACCTCAGCGGATCATGGTCCCTGCAGGTATTTACCATGTACATGTATGCATACTGACACTCTAGACCTCAGCGGATCATGGTCCCTGCAGGTATTTACCATGTACATGTATGCATACTGACACTCTAGACCTCAGCGGATCATGGTCCCTGCAGGTATTTACCATGTACATGTATGCATACTGACACTCTAGACCTCAGCGGATCATGGTCCCTGCAGGTATTTACCATGTACATGTATGCATACTGAGACTCTAGACCTCAGCGGATCATGGTCCCTGCAGGTATTTACCATGTACATGTATGCATACTGACACTCTAGACCTCAGCGGATCATGGTCCCTGCAGGTATTTACCATGTACATGTGTGCATACTGAGTGATCTACTACAAGCCATCACATTTACGTTCATGTCTGATTGTGATCTAGATCATATTAAACCTGACTTAAATCATGCACTTTTTTCATTTTGTGTTAAACTGTGTTGAAAATAGATTAGATTGTTAGTTATTATGTTGACTGTATTTAAGAACTGTTTACTGACAAATAAACCTTTTGTTAACTTTCTATTTCTTCTTTCTCCTATTTGGTGATCAACTTGTAGATATCTCATGAGGCTGAGTATCACACGCCTCTCCAACTATCTGCCATATAAGCCATCCGCATAAGACCTTAAAAAGACCTTAACCAGAGTGTTTTAGGCAATTTAAATTTAAAAAAAATATTTAACCTCACTCAGTAAAATGACAGTTATTTAAGATTTAAAGGCAAGTGATAAATTTGCAAAATAAAATAAAACACAGCAGTCCAAAGGAGGTGTATATCCCTCACCATTGTTTTTTTTTTAGAACATTTTGTTTTTCTAAATACTTTAGTAATGAAATTGATGAGATCCAGGAGAAATGTTTATGTTGTCACAACAAGAAGTCCAATAAGTAGGTCACTCAATGAGATCCATTTGTACCAAGTTAAATAGTAACCATCAATGCATAATAAGTAAGTTATAGCGCATACATGAGCATTTGTACTTGATCTTTAAATGGTTCGTGTGACCTTGGCCTTTGAGTTATGGACCCGAGTCAAGGTCACTGCATATCTTCTCAATGAGGACAACATTTATACAAGTTATATGGTAATCCATCAATGCATAAGTAGGTTATAGCCAAGACACTACCATGTGTACTCTGACCTTTGAATGTCTTGTGTGACCTTGACCTTTGAGGTATGGGAGTGGGTCAAGGTCACTGCACATTGTCTCAATGAGGGCAACATTTGTACCAAGTTAAATGATAATTCATCAATGCATAAGTAACTTATTGCACGGGCACGAAATATTAAGGACAGACTGACGGACGGACTAAGTGCATTCCCATAATCACCTTCCAACTGTGGCGGGGAATAAAAAAATATGGAAAGTCAATGGCCATAGGTCTTCAGTGTTTTGGTTGATCTAGCTTACAGTCATTTTAATTTGAATATGTTTATAATGCCCTCACATGTGAGTGCTAGGACTATCTGAGAGCTAATTTGGTCAATTTAGAATGCAATGTAAGAGTCATAACAGATAATTGGGCTTCCCTCTTTAATTTGTTGATCTATTCCGACCATAGACAGGCTAAATGTTGCTTAAAGTTTGACAGTGGACAAGGTCCATTAAGTATAATTTTGAACATTCAATTTCATGTGCAATGATTGTGGATCGACCATAATCTTGTTTTTATTTGACCTCATACAAATAATGATGACACCCTTATAAATGTTACCAAGTTTAATGGTTACTGAAGGTGAATAGTAGATCAAATTGTCAAAACTCATTGAAGGTCCATAAGTTGTGAATAAATTCAAAATTGGGACTAAACTGGGACACAACATATTCGTTTAATCATTGTCTAAATATTTTAAATTATTTTGCCAGCTGATCTTTAGCTTGTATCCAAGACAATTGTGGGCTAAACAGTAGCCACATGTAATCATAAACAGAATAATCTGATGTAGGTTAATATTTATACCACGGAAATGCCATTTTTAGCTCAACTGTCACGTAGTGACAAGGTGAGCTTTTGTGATCACTCTTCGTCCGTCGTCCGTCCGTCCGTCCGTCCGTTCACAATTGCTTGTGAACACAATAGAGGTCACAATTTTGACCTAATCTTTATGAAACTTGGTCAGACTGATCATCTCTATAAAATCTAGGTCAAGTTCGATATTGGGTCATCTGGGGTCAAAAACTAGGTCACTAGGTCAATTAGTAGAAAAACCTTGTGAACACAATAGAGGTCACAATTTTAGCCTAATCTCAATGCAACTTGGTCAGAATGGTCATCTCTATAAAATCTAGGTCAAGTTCGATATTGGGTCATCCGCGGTCAATAATTAGGTCACTAGGTCAATTAGTAGAAAAACCTTGTGAACACAATAGAGGTCACAATTTTAGCCTAATCTCAATGCAACTTGGTCAGAATGATCATCTCTATAAAATGTAGGTCAAGTTCGATATTGGGTCATCCGCGGTCAACAACTAGGTCACTAGGTCAATTAGTACAAAAACCTTGTGAACACAATAGAGGTCACAATTTTAGCCTAATCTCAATGCAAGTTGGTCAGAATAATCATCTCTATAAAATCTAGGTCAAGTTCGATATTGGGTCATCCGCAGTCAATAACTAGGTCACTAGGTCAATTATTAGAAAAACCTTGTGAACACAACAGAGGTCACAATTTTGACCTAATCTTTATGAAACTTGGTCAGACTGATCATCTCTATGAAATCTAGGTCAAGTTCGATATTGGGTCATCTGGGGTCAAAAACTAGGTCAGTAGGTCAATTAGTAGAAATACCTTGTGAACACATTAGAGGTCACAATTTTAGCCTAATCTCAATGCAACTTGGTCAGAATGATCATCTCTATAAAATCTAGGTCAAGTTCGATATTGGGTCATCCGCGGTCAATAACTAGGTCACTAGGTCAATTAGTAGAAAAACCTTGTGAACACAATAGAGGTCACAATTTTAGCCTAATGTTAATGCAACTTGGTCAGAATGATCATCTCTATAAAATCTGGGTCATGTTCGATATTGGGTCATCCGCAGTCAATAACTAGGTCACTAGGTCAGATATTAGAAAAACCTTATGAACACAATAGAGGTCACAATTTTAGCCTAATCTTTATGAAACTTGGTCAGACTGATCATCTTTATAAAATCTAGGTCAAGTTCCACATTGGGTCATCCGCGGTCAATAACTAGGTCACTAGGTCAGATAGTAAAAAAACCTTGTGAACACAATAGAGGTCACAATTTTAGCCTAATCTTAATGAAACTTGGTCAGAATGATCATCTTAACATAAGCTAGGTCAAGTTCCATATTGGGTCAACCCAGGTCAAAAACTAGGTCACTAGGTAAATTAGTAGAAAAACCTTGTGAACACAATAGAGGTCACAATTTTAGGCTTATCTCAATTCAACTTGGTCAGAATGATCATCTCTAGAACAATATAGGTCAAGTTCGATATTGGGTCATTCGCGGTCAATAACTAGGTCACTAGGTCAATTAGTAGAAAAACCTTGTGAACACAACAGAGGTCACAATTTTAGCCTAATCTTAATGAAACTTGGTCAGAATGATCATCTCTATAAAATCTAGGTCAAGTTCGATATTGGGTCAATTACCGTCAATAACTAGGTCACTAGGTCAATTAGTAGAAAAACCTTGTGAACACAATAGAGGTCACAATTTTAGCCTAATGTTAATGCAACTTGGTCAGAATGATCATCTCTATAAAATCTGGGTCATGTTCGATATTGGGTCATCCGCGGTCAATACCAGGTCACTAGGTCAGATATTAGAAAAACCTTATGAACACAATAGAGGTCACAATTTTAGCCTAATCTTAATGCAACTTGGTCAGAATGATCATTTCTATAACATCTAGGTCAAGTTCGACATTGGTCCATCCGCGGTCAATAACTAGGTCACTAGGTCAATTAGTAAAAAAACCTTGTGAACACAATAGAGATCACAATTTTAGCCTAATCTTAATGAAACTTGGACAGAATGATCATCTTAACATATGCTAGGTCAGGTTCGATATTGGGTCAACCCGGGTCAAAAACTAGGTCACTAGGTCAATTAGTAGAAAAACCATGTGAACACAATAGAGGTCACAATTTTAGCGTAATCTTAATGCAACTTGGTCAAAAGGATCCTCTGTATAAAATCTAGGTCAAGTTCGAGGTAGATGATTGTATAGAACAAAAAACTTCTTGTCTAAACCAACAAGACATTGGCATTTTATATGTGGCATAACCTAGTGGCCCGCTACCAAGATTGTTCAATTTGTGCACCTGTGGTGAAAAGAGGCCTCACCCTGGGTGTCACAAGTTTTACATAGGCTTATATAGGAAAAAACTTTAAAATTTTCTTGTCTGAAGCCACAAGGACTAGGTCTTAAATATTTGGTTTGAAGCATTGCCTACTGATAGGGTCATGTGGGGTAAAAAACTAGGTCAGTGGGACAAATAAAAGAGTGGCCTCTAGGGGCCATACTTTTCATTGGATCTTTATGATAATAGGTCAGAATGTTCACTTTATTTAGCAAAGCTACAGGTGAGCGATACAGGGCCATCATGGCCCTCTTGTTCATCTTTTCTAAACGGTCCACCGTTTCTAAAAACAATAAATTCGGTCTTATCAAGGTTGACCTCCATACCTGTATCTAAACATGTATTCAACTGTTGTGGTAATTTTGAGGACAAAATTTGTTGAATTTGACTTATCCCCTGTCTTGGACCTTCATTACATAGAAACAAATGGTGTCTCATGACCTGATCACATATTTTAGGACTCTATGGGATCTTTCAAGTGATTTAAAGAGTTTAAAGTGGTTGATTTTGTCAAAAGCCTTATGAAAATCAATGTATAAACAAGACAAGGAACATCGCAATGGGACCAAACCTGGTTTTCAATGATTGACAGAACAACTTCAGCCTGTGCTGTGAAGAGGGCCAAATGTTTTACTGGCTGCTAGATAAATATATTGAAGCAATAATTGAAGATATTGCAATCAATTTATATTGTATCTTAAATCATATTACTAGGGCACTGCAACATCAGGAAAAATCTACAGTCAAGTTTTACAAAGATGAACCCACTTTTCAAAATAAGATTTCTTAGGCCCTAAATTGATTGGAATAGATATTCCGTTAAAATATGACTCCATAGAAAACATGTTTCTTTTTACGAATAGTAAGAAGTTGAGGTATCATAAATGAACTGTAACTGAAGATATTCAGTTCAAACAATAGTTCTATTTTTAGTAACAGTGACCTTGAGCCTGAAGCCCCAAAGACCTCATAAATATTCAGTTTTTCTATTGTTAGTAATAGTGGCCTTATCCCTAAATGCAAACTCCTCCTTTATACCAAGTTTGGTCACAATATGTCAACCCGAACCAAAAGTATTCAGTTCCTTTTCCTATCCTGAGTAACAGTGCCATGGCTTTGACCCTACTTGGGGCTCCAAATGCAATCCTATAAACGGACTCCATAACCTCTCTCTATATACCAAGTTCAGTAACAATATGGCAATCCTAACCAAAGTTAGTTTTATAGCTGAGTTTTACGTGTCCCGCCCGCACAACGACGTACATAATTCTAATGACCAGATTAGAATCACACTTTTTTCCCAAAGACATTTCTGTACTATGGCTTGTAGACAAAACATTTTTATTGACAGTTGAATAATTGCGACAAAATCCAGTTTGACATTCATCAATCTTTCTTCTGTCTTCAGCCCATCTGAATATCTGTGTTTTTTCTTTGCTTTAAATACATGTACTTCGATTTTACCCAACATTTCAATACATGTACATTTTATGGCAACTCACACCAGTTTAAATTGTTCTCATAAGACTGTAAAACTGGAACAAATTTCTGAACAGACCTGGAATGCCAAATAAAAAAACATATTTAAGTTTTATTTCATGTTGAACTTCTACATTTTCACATACAATCATCCAACATACATGTAACATTTTGTAATATTATCACAGATTTGGCACAGTTTCATACAGTAATCATTGTCAACAATTCTGATAAGACCTAAAGCTATGTTCAGACCTTTTAAAGTTCATTTCATTATTGAAGGTTTCATTCCTTTAGAACTATTTTCATGTTGTTTTTTTAAACATTAAAAATTAACCAGATGCTTCCCAAAATCCTCCTTATTTCAAAATAGGTGCACTCCTGATTTCCTATAATAATCGTTTTTATGCTTTAAAACACACCCTCGAAGGTCAATAAAGCACCAAAGATATGACATTAATGAACTTGAAGTCTGTGTCGTTCCGATGTCAATGATTTATGATGATCTGATCCAATATTTCATCCAATGCAATCATGTTTGGGTAGTTCGGTAGTAATCTGCCCCCTGTATGTCTGAGGTTTCAAGGCTTTTTCGATTCCAAGTAGTCTTTTGCCTCGTTGATTTTGGTGGCCAGATAAGGTGATCCTCCTGTAATAAAGAATTGCTGTGTAACGATACATATACGTAACTCAGGAAAGGTAAAATAAAACTTATAACTTACTACTTAACATGAATCAGAGCTGGTATTCACTTGGTTAACTTATGGTCATACCAATATGCAACCTGATAAGCTACATTATTCTTAAATCCAACTAAGACCAACATTTAATACCACCCATGCAAGCTTATTAAGGCTAAAATGTCAATGTTTTAAAATATATTCTTCATTACTGCTTAGTTAAAAGGTATGACGAAACAAAACAAACAAAAATGGGGAGATACAATTCTTTGGGAGATCCTACCCAGTCTGTGATTAAGTTTACCTCCTCGTTTGGATACTGGTATTAAACCCAAGGGTACCTCAGACTCATAAACTTGAAATTAATATCATACTGGGTCAAGTTCTTGTAGTGAAGGACGCTTCAACTACTTGTCTTTTTGCAGCCTTGCATTCCACCACTAAAGTTACTACTTTCTGCAGAAATAATAAAATGAATAGGAAATGAGTCCCTGCTGCAGACTTACCACGATCAGGGTGGTTCAGTAACATGATCCTTTTATGTGCTTCCTTTATTCTCACTGGAGAAGACGACTGACTGAAATTACAAAACATAGTTCTATCAATTTACGGTATTGGGTAAGTATTTAACAAGAGCATCACTGAACGAACGCCAAAACTAAGACTTGTTTGTTGGTTTCAGTCAAAAGCTGAGTCATTACTTGACAATTAATAAAGTGAGAGTTCCTGGCCTTTGCTAAACATGAGTGTATTGTCACCGGCGATGTTTTTTTAATGTTGGCCAAGGTTTAAAAAATTGCACTGCGATACAAAGGCTGTGACAATACCTCGACATTTCTTCATCGAAAAACAGCTGAGATAATAACAATAGATGTATTAGGGTTGTTGTTGATGAGTTTAGGGAAAACATTTAGCTTTAGATTTATCAGTATTAAAAATGAACATTGTTTCTGTTTTTTGTAAAAATCAGTTCATGATCCAAGAGTATTGACTTATCAAGTTAAAATGGAAGAAATGCATCCTATGGCTATGGAGCAGAAATAAAGTCATCAGCAAATATGTTCATATTCACTATTATGTGATAACCTTGAAAAGATCCAAGGAATGTTAGGGCATACCTGACTCCAAGAATTAGACTGGCCTCTCTTTTACTCATCTTTTTCTCAAACCCTCCTCTGTAATATTTGCTGAAAGGCTGTAAACAATACACACCCATAATGATAATGTTCATGTTAAAATGAAAAAAAAATTGAAATACATATGAAAATTGCTTGGACGGAAACAAAATGTAACAAGAGATGTTTGTCAAACATTATGCCCCCCCCCCCCCCCCCCCCCGAGCGCCATGTTGTCAGGATTATATGGACAATTAAATGAAATATGCATGGACCGAAATGACAGCTGATTTGTCGCTAACATTGTATGCCGTTGAGGCAGTTTTAAGATTATGACCATTCAAAGTTTGAGGATAGAGTGTGTTATGACCATGACCTTTGACTCTATGACCTCAAAATCCATAGTAGTCATCAGCTGGTCACCAAAAATCTAAATGTTAAGTTTGAGGGCCATGGGTGCAGGCATTGACAAGTTATCACACAGACAAGCATTTTTCGTTCAATGTCACTGTAATCTTGACCTTTGATCCAATGACCCCTTAAATCATAAGGGGTCATCTACAGGTCAGACACAACTCCAAGTCAAGTTTGAGGGCCATGGGTGCAGGCATTGTCCAATTATCACTTGAAACATTTTCGCATTCAAGGTCACTGTGAACCTGACCTTTGACCCAATGACTCCTAAAATCAATAAGGGTAATCTCCTGGTCAGGCCCAACTTACATGTCAAGTTTGATGATCATAGATTCAGGCATTGTTGAGATATCACTGGGAGAAGATTTGTTAACTTTTTTGCGTTAAAGGTTACTGTGACCTTGACCTTGGCCTGATGACCCCCAAAGTCAAGAGGGGTCATCTACTGGTCAGGCCCAACCTTCATGTCAAGTTTGATGACCATAGGTCCAGGAATTGTCGAGTTTGCTTTCAAGGTCACTGTGACCTTGACCTCTGACCCCTTAAATCAATAGGGGTCATCTACTGGTCAGGCCCAACCTCCAAGTCAAGTTTGAGGGCCTTGGGCGCAGGCATTGTTGAGTTATCACTCGGGCAACCTTTTATCGTTCAAAATCACTGTTACCTTGACCTTTGGCCCAATGACCCCTAAAATCAACAGGGGCCATCTACTGGTCAGGCCCAACCTCCAATTAAAGTTTGATGGCCGTGGGTGCAGGCATTGTCGAGTTATCACTCAGACAACCTTTTACCATTCAAGGTCACTGTGACCTTGACCTTTGGCCTGATGACCCCCAAAAACAATAGGGGTCATCTACTGGTCAGGCCCAACCTCCAAGTCAAGTTTGAGGGCCATAGGTGCAGGCATTGTCGAGTAATGACACGGACAACCTTTTACCATTCAAGGTCACTGTGACCTTGACCTTTGGCCGGATGACCCCCAAAAACAATAGGGTTCATCTACTGGTCAGGCCCAACCTCCAAGTCAATTATGAGGGCCATGGGTGCAGGCATTGTTGAGTTATCACTCGGACAACCTTTTACCATTCAATGTCACTATGACCTTGATCTTTGACCCGATGAGCCCCAAAAACAATAGGGGTCAGTTACTGGTCAGGCCCAACCTCCAAGTCAAGAATGAGGGCCAAGGGTGCAGGCATTGTCGAGTTATCACTCGGACATCCTTTTACCATTCAAGGTCACTGTGACCTTGACCTTTGGCCCGATGACCCCCAAAAACAATAGGGGTCATCTAATGGTCAGGCCCAACTTCCATATCAAGTTTGATGACCATAGGTCTAAGCATTGTTGAGTTATCACTCGGACAAGCTTTAAAATTATTTTACCATTAAAGGTCACTGTGACCTTGACCTTTGACCCGATGAGCCCTAAAATCAATAGGGGTCATCTAATGGTCAGGCCCAACCTTCATGTCAAGTTTGATGACCATACGTCCAGGAATTGTTGAGTTATCACTCGGACAAGCTTTGGTCTACCGACGGACCGACCGACATACCGACATGCCTGTGCAAAGCAATATACCCCTCTTCTTCGAAGGGGGGCATAATAATAGTAATACAATAACCTGGTATTGTTTTTTTTTAAAGAAGCTTGACTGTGGGAGAAAGCTGAGAAATAATCAATGATGGACATTAAATTTGCACTTTTGTATTCAAAGCTGCACTCTCACAGATTGAAATTTTGACAATTTTTTTATTTTATTTTTTCCAACAGTGATCTTGAAAGTAGGCCTATTCACCTGTATTCAAAAGCGACCATCTACTGCATAAGATCAGTGATCTCAAAATCAATAGGGATCATATACTAATCATGACCGACTTGCGTACCAAGTATGAAGTTCCTGGGCCCAGACCCTCTTTAGTTATTGAGCGGAAACCGCTTTTCAGCTCCAGGTCACCTCGACTTTTGACCTTCTGAACTCAAAATCAATAGAGCTTATCTACTAGTTGTGACCAACTGGCATATCATTATAAATTTCCTTTGACCGTCTGATATCAAAATCAGTGTGATGGACAGATGGACAAGGTAAAAACAATATGTTTCCCCATTAATGGGGGATACGTAATTATTTCCCAAAATAAAATGTTCTTCCTACCTAGCTTGCTATTTTTGTCAGCATGTAGCCGGAACCACATAATTATTTGAATTTGGCCTGAGAGAACATATCTTTATTAAACCATCTTAAAAAAATGTTAAACTTATTAAAGGTATATATTTCATTTTTACAGATTACAGCCACATATTCGTGTACTGAAATGTTCATGTGTCAGTAATATCTTGACAAATGTCATTCAAACAAGAAGTCATTATAAATTGCTTCTAAATATGATCTTGAAAGAATAATTAATTTAAAACACAATCAACTACTGAATACTTTAACCATTTTTTTTATTCGCTGAACATAGAATATCAACGAACATTTTATAGATTTTTAAACATCTTATAAATGGAAAATTGTCGTAACTCTTTGAGTCCTAGACAAAAGAGTCTAAATTTTAAAGAAGCTTACATCTTTTGGCAAGAGTGTATCTGCTTTCTTGTATGCCTGTTCTAGAACTTTCCTGTGCTTTAACATCTGACGTCCTGAAATCCGAGAATTTTAAAATTTTAAAATGATCAAGCTGAAAATTTTCACTCACAATCTTAATGTTATTTGTCGAGAAAATTACACTTACAAATAACACAATGGAGAGGAAACATGTAATTCCTGCTTGCATATAATTTGAGGTTAATAATTTGTTGCTTTGATAATAAAGAAAGCCCCCACGACCTGAGTTGTTAAAATTATATAAATCACCAGTATGTATAGTATTTATCCTACAGGTTGGGTGTTTTGTACCATCTACTAATAAAATATTGTCAAGCTTACCATGTAATAAGTAGTGTGTGTAATTGAACTATCATTGTATAGTAACTTAGTGCATGTGTAGAAGCTCTGCCTACTGATTAATGTTACGAAAATTGATGAAACAACAAAAACAAAGGAATACTAATAAGATACAATAGTTCTTGTTTCTAATTTATAACCATCAGTCATCGAATTAGACTTTTGAATGAACAAGCCTGAATTCTTACTATGGCTTGGCATAAAAAAAAAAAAAAAAAAGCCCTGCTATATAATTTTCAGAATATGAGCAAGCCCTGAAAAACTTTTTATCAGTACAGGGCTTGTGTTAATTTCAACCACTGAACCATGCATGAAGCATGCAAGACAAACAGGTTAAACTTACCTATAACAGCCGCTGTTGTGAGACCCAATCCTGCTAAGATCATACTCGTCTGAAAAAATAAAAGTAAAATTGTGAGGAAACTTTGCCTTTATCCATGTGGTCTCGATTCTTCATTTATAGTGTTCACAATAGCATGACTCTACTAATTGTGCTCTGCAATTCAAAGACAGAGCTTCAGATAATACTTTGTACTCCCTTATGTAATTGTATTTAAAGTGTATTGTACACATTGGTTTCATTTAATAAAGTCGGTGTTATGGCTATTGGTGAAGATGACTGGCACATTGAATGGCAGACATACATGTACTTTACTCTCACATTATCCTTTATGCAAAATGTAGATTAGTTGAATTGATTTTAAAACAGTTTAATGGGCATCTTTGATTTGGTCAAAAGGGTTGTTCCGAAATGGAAGTAAATTATTGTAGTAGCCCAACATTTGTATTCATACTGATATGAACAGATTTTTGATTTTAAATAGTAATTGTAGCATTTTAAAGGGTATTTATGGGTCCTGTATTTAAACCAAAAGCAACCGTATTCTAGCTTTAGGAAGAAGAAAATTTACAAACTTGTCTTTTATGAAAAAAAGATAAGACTATCCAAACCAAAAATCACTCCTGCCTGCAATTAAGACCGTTCATGGATATTTTTTCATTATTTTGACATTCTTATGTATGGTGGCATTTCGGAGGACTAGCCTCCTGGTGTCTTTAAACGAACTGCACTCCTACACGATCAGGGATACTTTTTTTTACTATTTTGACATTTCTTATGTATCCCTGTAAAGCTACAACTCTCTACCATTTAACACCATGCAAAATAATATATAGTAATATTATGATCTAAACTGGATTGAACTTGTCATTAGAGTTGTTAAGTTCACATAAATATATTCTGGGTCAAGAATACCCTTTCATACATGTACACAAACTGTCCCAGATTTACAGATATCGGGATAATTGATAAACAAACAACACATGTAAGTGTTTTATGATATCTGCACATGTTATTTGGCATAATGAGATAACTTAAAGCTGCACTCTCACAGATTTACCATTTTTACAACTTTTTTTATTTTTGTCTTTGAAAGAGCAAATTTTTGCCTAGATATCTGCAAACCAATGATATAAGACTGCTGACAAAAAATCAGATCATAGATATTCCTATTTCCGTACGAAAATTAATGTTTTATGGCTCAACGGCTTAGCCAAGATAAAGTGGACACTTGCGTTGCACGAAGGTCAATTTTTAAAGTGGTTCGAATCGTTAAAATTCAATATGAGTTTGCAAGCTTAATGCCTCAAGCATTATGCTCTAAAACTGTTCTTTTGTAGCAGACCTGATAAAAAAGTTACAGACTGATACATGTATTTACAAGTAGACGTGTTTGGCCTACGGACTATACATATTGAAGCATAACATGTTTTGTTTGGAAAGTAGATGCAAATATCCTACCTTCTTTTTGCTCATAAAGTACTAGTAATGTGTAAACATTATACATTCGAGCCAAAAATTTGATTCTGAATCAAATGAAAATATTTATATGTGTAGGATTGCAAGATCCATCAAAAGCAGAAAAGAAGTCACACTTATATTTAGCAGAATCATTTAGATAACAGCTCAATATAATCAAATTTCCTTTTAGATCAAACATATAGGTGTCTTTTGTTAGCATACAAAGTCTTGAATGACCTACACTTCTTATTTTTTTAAAAGCTTGAATCATAAATTTAGGCTACAGAGGGGCTACGGACTATACAAACACAGTAATCATTCTAGAAACATAATTATATGTTTGCATTATACAGCAAAAGTATCATCTTTTACCAACTGATCGTCCCCAGGCCCTATTATCGCTTGAACATTTACCTCAACGAAATAGATAATTTATGACACTTTATTCAAAACATGGAAACAACCAGCAAAATAACAGTCATTTCTTGACATGAAAACTATTTTAAGTGCTTATAGCACTACATCTCCAACTTAAAAAATTGCTATTAACAGTCAAACTTGCAGAAACAAAAGTAAATGTAAAGAAATAGTGACAGAAGTTTTTTATCTTGCATTTATACTTGTTACGAAGAGGCTACGGACTATACAGGCTGGGTCCCGCATGTGCTTAATTATGTGTTTACTTCATATCAAAAGGTTAACAGTTGAAGTAAATTGAAACATTAAATGTTCAAAAGTGTATAATAGCATGATATAGTATATTTACCTGTTGAAACAGTGCTTTCAGGGAAATGCACGGAACTGTTTCACAAATGAGCATTTCTCAGAAAATTTTCTCATTAATTGACAGAACTGATACATATTTATATAGGCATCAAAGATTAACCAATGTTTGATTTAATTTGTGTTAATAATATTTTCATACCAATATATACTTATTTCTTTTTACATAAATATTAATATTAAAATAAGTTGTATATTGAATACCAATCCTGACTTAGATTTGATTAGGCTATCATCTGTCATTATCTCCTTTGTATCTTTGTGCCCTAACATGTATATGTTAAGAAATCTCTTGGCATCAATATTAGTGAAGTAATCCATTTATGTGCAAATTTCAAACTATTTAAACTGGTATTTCATTTTCTAATCTTTTTTAACTATAAGTGATGCATTCTCCATATAAAGAAAGCCACTGTAAATTCATTCAAATGGGGGAAGTTTCATGAAGGCTTTTTTGCCCCGCAAAAGTTTCAAAAAATAAATGCCAAAATGGTGCTTGATCTATATGTTAAACTAATATAAACCTTAATAAATGCAAAGATAATTAATATTATCTCTTTCACCAAACAATTAAGAAATACTTGATGAAAAATGGGTACATATCTTAATGAAACGGCAAAGTTGCAATTTATCACAGTTACTTTCATTTTCCGAATGTCGCAGTAACCGCATCTATAGCATTTCGCATGAAATTTATTTGGTTTAAATATCTTTACATGTTGGAATTTCTACCTAATTCATTTTAGTCACAAATTCATTTAGAATTACTCAAATGGAATATCATCATTGTTCACATTTTATATCAATTAATGATCAAGTCTTTGCAAATTGTTTGGTAAAATAGAACACACTACTATTTTATGCTAAAAAATTGTGTTATTCTGTGCTTGAAAATAAATTTAAAAAAGCACTAGTGACTATAGTGCTTTTTTAAATTTATTTTCAAGCACAGAATAACGCAACTTTTAGCATAAAATAATGCATGATGTATCAATACGTATTATTGGTTTCATATAATTATGCAAATTATACACATGTTAATACACTAAGTGATTAAATTTGCATTGTTTAATGCTCATAAATTTATCACTTTTAAAAAAAATTGTTGCGCGATTGCGAAGCTGTAATTGAGCCTCTGCCTACATACCCCTTTGATTTCATGCAATACTTCCCGGTTAAACATTAACAAGCTAGATATCACACACACAGACATTTTAACCCCTAAGTACTTTATACAAAATACAACCAAGTGCTACTGTTGATTGATATTATGTTAGTAAATATACATACAATCAACCTAACTGATGTTGAAGGTCCATATGCATAGTATGAAGTACAAAACATGGAACAGAATGAGAACAAATACAAAAAAAGTCTTTTAAATACTGACATCAAGTAGATATTTATGACATAAAAGCAGTATAGTCCATAGCCCCTTTAACTATCATTATTGTGTTTTACTTATGTCGAACAGATTATAACTGAACACCAAAAGATTTGTATAATATCAATGTGAGGCTATCAAACAACATTGAAATTACATTGTAACACCATTTTATTGCACTGAATGAATCTTAAACACAACTGATTGTAATCTGCTCTGTATTTACGGATTCAAACCTTCATTACGTACATATATTTAAGACAAGTTCTTATTTCTATTCTCCCTTAAACTGTGTTTGCTTTCATTTTACATTCATGATTCTTTTTTATTAAAAGCTAGCTTTAATTATGATCTGACCTTTCAATTTAAAAATAATTTTGAGGGGGGCTACGGACTATACAGGGCTACGGACAAAATAGTTTTGACTGTTGATTCTTCATTCAGTAAGCTAGCTTCTAAATATTTTTGTGATAGCTTCCTGCCATTGCCTAGAAGTATACAACAGATTGTCATTGTCATACATAATCATGTCACAGTTGTAGGACATGTTGAAAAGTGGGGCTACACAAACTATATTTACTATACAAAAAAAACTTCATTTGGGCAAAGTCACGAGAAACGAGTTGAGGACCTTTAATAAAAATGTTTGTGATTTTCATGTGTTAAAATATTCTATGTATTCATAATAGGTGTTCTATTATTTAATAAACAAAGTTTAATAGTCCTTTTTCAGTGTAGAATAAGTAAGGGTGAAAAAAGGAAAATGTATAATAACAAGTGTACACATTTACAATTTTCCACATATCTTCATCAATTATTGTACAATTTTCATTCCGTAAAAAGTAGTGTAAATAAGAATGGTGTCCTTAATTGGAAAACATTATTTTAGCAATGTATCCAAGATTGCCTTTATGAGCTGTATGTTTAAACAAGAGCTGTCACAGAGACAGCGCGCTCGACTATTCCGCCGCTTATCAATGTAAGGATTGAAAAGTTTTGAATGGATCACATTTAGATTAGATTTCAATGCAATACATGGTGTGCCGAGATATTAACATAAATGTGGTTCCATGCAAAATTTTAATGAAAATTTCTAAGTCTAATAATAAAGGGCCATTAATTGCAAAAATACAGTTATCTAACTTGGTTATTTAAGTTGGGTGGTTGAATACCATTGTATAAAGTCTCAATGCAATACATCAAATAGTTGCTGAGATATTATACTATGTGTGCTAACATGCAAGACCTTAACCAGAATTTCTAAGTCACATAATAAAGGGGCAAAACTTATATATTATAAAAGATAGAGTTATCTTACTTGATTAAATAAGAAGGTTAAATAGATGGGAGCCTGTGTGTAAAGATTCAATGCAATTAAAATTACATGATGTATTCGCTGAGGTATTGACTTAAAAGTGGTTACATGCAAAACCTTAACCAGAATTTCTATGTCGAATAAAGAAGGGGCCATTATTTTTATTTAATGCAAACTGGAGTTATCTTACTTGGTTTTTTAAGTAGATTGGATGGTTGAGTCGCATTGTATTAAGTCTCAATGCAATCCATCAAGTAATTGATGAGATATTAACCTATGTATGCTTACATGCAAAACCTTAACCAGAATTTCTAAGTCAAATAATAAAGGCCCATAATTTGCATTATATTCAAAAAAGTGTTATCTGGGAATACATATCTAATGTTTCAATGCAATACATGATATATTTGCTAAGATATTGACTTAAATGTGGTTACATGCAAAACCTTAACCAGAATTTCTAAGTCGAATAATAAAGGGCAATTATTTTGCATTAAATGCAAACTAGAGTTATCTAACTTGGTTAATTAAGAAGGTTGGATGGTTGACTACCATTGTATAAAGTCTCAATGCAATACCTCAAGTAGTTGCTGAGATAATAACCTATGTGTGCTTACACGCAAAACCTTAACCAGAATTTCTAAGTCAAATAATAAAGGCCTATTATTTGCATTATATTAAAATAATTGTTATCTAACTTCATTAATTTAGTATGTAAGATAGTTGGGAACACATATCCAAAGTTTCAATGCAATAACTGATGTATTTACTGGGAGAATGACTTAAAGGCGCTTACATGCAAAACCTTAACCAAGGTGTGACGCCAACGCTGACGCCAGGGTGAGTAGTATAGCTCTCCTTATTCTTCGAATAGTCGAGTTAAAAATGGCTATTTTTTGGTGCAACAGCATAACATCCAAAATAAGGGCATTTCTGGACCTTTCAAACAGTATATTTGGAAAACCATTGAATAAACATACATAAAACTATATATTGCTGGAAAGGTCTTACTCTTATCAAGTACTATTAAAATACACTAAAGTGTCAAAGATCTTATGTAAATGGAAGCCAAAACCAGCATATAACATTGGAAAAGTTAAATGTCCACTTCATCTTGGCTAAGCCGTTAATCCGTTACTAACAGTTTAAGAAAAATGCACAAAATATCATTTTTTAATTTCAATATAAAAATCAGCAGTCAGCAGTCTAATATAACTGGTATTCATGGATTTTCGCCAAAAAATTGGCTTGTTCTAAGACAAAAAATAAAAAAAGGTGTCAAAACATTCAATCTGTGAGAATGCAGCTTTAATGTGTGTTTAAAAGTAGGCGATAATATTTTCGTAGAAATTTGAATTTATAACGGAGATAATTTCAAAACTGGCCGCAAGGACAAGGACCATTTTCTACTTTTTGCTGGGACGGTGGATGTCACGAGTCTGCCATTGTAAAAAAATGTAAACAAAAATTGTTAACGGGCATTTAGCCTTTAGCCAAGTTTAGGTGGATAGGTCTGTGACACATATTAGTGTCTTCGGTTTGGGAGCTCAACGTGTAACAGCTTAAAGTTACACAAAAACATAATCATAAATGCAATAGAAACAACCGACTTGACAAAATTTTGTACGGTTCTCTTACTCTTTCAACTTTTGTTTTTTAACGTTTGCAAGGTCAAACTAAAATTTAATTTTGACAGATAAAACATTAAGAAAATGTTAGTTATTTTTTAGTCAACATCATTACCATTTTTCTTTTATCTCCAGGAACGATATCGACAAAAACAATGTAAATATTTCAAGTAAATTCTTTGATTTTCAGCGTGTTTTGATTTGACAGTTTTCTGACGAAATTTGTTTACGAAACACACGTGAAGAGAACGCTTTTTGTTAGATTAACAAAATTTACGACTATGGGTAAAAATGATAATTCATTGTACCATGATTTCTGGGTAAACTGTACAGAATCATTTAAAAAAAACTATCAATTATGAAATACTTCAAAGGTTGAATTAGAGTCACTGTTTTATTCTAAGCGAAAAATGAAGTTTTTCAAATACTAAATTTTACGACAGTTCATTTACGACAAGATGGCGCTGCCCATGATGAAAAGAAAAACGTACATTATTTTTCGTAATTTTTGCAGAAACTATGGAGTGTCAGTTGACAGAATGGTCCGTGTACGATTTGCCCCAAGTCCTACTGGAATGATGCATCTAGGTGGTCTTCGAACAGCTCTGTTTAACTATCTGTTTGCGAAGTCAAATAATGGAAAGTTTCTCTTGAGAATTGAAGATACTGACATGGTAATTTACTTCTTTTATGTTTAAAGATTTGTTTTATCCAACCGTCACAATATAGTGTCACACAACTAAGTTAGTATTAGGTACAGTAAGTCACGGCTTGAGGCAAGGGTCGTAAATTTGCTTTACAATGATTAAATTTCTATTAGGCCAAAAAAAAACACACCTGTGTTTCCGGTAACCCCACCGACCCTATTATTTCCATGATGACCCAAAAAATTTTTAGACATAAAAGTAAAAAAAATATTTATTTTTTAAATATTATCCTAAAATATATATATGTATTTTTTTAAATATATCGTCATTATTTTCGTTGTTTGTCTTTCAATGTCCCTGGAGCATAAACTTTCTTTCCTGATTATGTATTACTGAGACGGAAAACAAAATGGCCGAGGGTGGCGAATTCTGTCCGATATCTCCAAATTGACGCATGTTTACGGTCCAAACACGTGGTTGATAACAGGAGACATATTTCGCTGTCTTTATAATGAACATTTTTTTAATTATAGCTTGCGGTGTTTTTTATCCATGTCCAAAATAAAACTTACTTCTTTACGATTAGGCTTTGCGTATATCATGCAGGCTTCTTACGATTAGGCTTTGTGAATTCATGCAGGCTAACTGCCAGGTTCCAATACACATTTCACTAATCGTTTAATTAATATATCCACAATTATCAATGGTTATTCATTTCGCCTTATTTAACCCTTTACTTCATAGATACGCAATTTTACTTATCTATCCATAGCTTCATAGATACGGATCTTAAAGTTTTATCAATAGCTTCATAGATACGTAATCCTACATATTTGTAATGTAGGGGCATTTATTTTCATACCTGATGCTTGTTTATTTGCTATAAATTCATATTCATGAAGTATAAACATCGATAAATACAATGCACTAAAAAAACCCACTATGTTACTATTTAAAGAATTTCGGAAAATCGCGAAATAAGGTCACTGGTATCAAAGATGCATAAAACGTTGACTGCGCAGGTTTGTGGGCATTCCTGTTTCGTTTTCCTCGTGGAAATTTACACAATACTGCAAGTTATAATTAACTACCAATAATACAACTATATTTTATTGATCACGCGCCTGACGTCACAGGTCATGGTTCGGAATCGTGTCAAAATGTCGACCATGTATGATAAACAAAAAATCATCTGGCTTGTATAAACAAAGGCCATAAATCATTATACGGGACATTTGTGTCACTTCTGTTTGCCAATCCGGTCATAAAAATGCGCATCTGCTTCTACAAATTGAAAGTAAGTATAAAATAATGACTATCCCTATTGTTAAACTTTGACATGACCCAATTTAACATCGATCAGCTGTTGAAACACGTGTTTTCGAATACACAAGAATGCAATGTAGAACCAATTTCTGCCCTTGTTAACTTCAGTTTAAAACAACATTCCTGAATAATGTCATTTATATTCCAGTGATTGTCTGACGAATCGGAACATTCTGGCTTCGATTAAAATGAGTTTGAGTATGACGTCGAGATGGCAAATTTGGACCTCGGCGTCACGTACACAAGGATACGAGAAATGAGGATTTTAAAATCAAACCCAATTATATCAATACCTGGACGTGCAATAAACGATATAAATTTAGTAAACAACAACATGCAGGCCTCATTTAGTAGTTGAATAATAACTTTATTTGTTCATTGTAGTGTTTAATAACCGAAAGTGATACGTACTGTGACTGTTGATCAACTTTTCATTTGATAGCCAGGATTTCGCCTAGGCTGGTAAGAAAATATGATACGATCGAAAAAATAATAATCAGTAATCATTGTCTGGGAATCTTAAAACAATGACCGAAATGTTTGAATTCACTATAAATATGAATGAAACTTTGATCGTACGAAAATAAGATACGTAAAATAAATCCATATCCGCGTTAACTTGTTCTATTATTAACGTTCTTCCACTTGAAGGCCTAGTTTAGGGGGCTCATAGTTGACAAGAAAATCCGCGATTTTCCTGCAGCAAATGAACAAATTTAGTTGATAATTGACTGTTTGGCTAGAACATTATCACAGATTTGTACGCGACTTATAAACGAGTATTGTATACATTTTATGGGCAAAATTGGCAGGAAAATACGGTAGTCGAAGGTAAGAAGATAAATTCAGACAAGAAATAATGCTATTTTTATCAGACTTTTTGTAAATAAGGAAACGCTTAGATATAACATAAATGATATGATGCAACAGAAAATTGCATGATATTGAAACCGTAAAAAAAAAAAAAAAAAAATCCAGACCCTATTTTTTTTGCCATGTTACCGGAACCACAGGTATTATTTTTTTTTGCCTTAACAATCGACTCTACTCTTCATTAAATTTAAACAAAATGTGCTCTTGATTCATAGACAGGTTGTTAATTCAACACAGTTACTGTTTTGGCCTGGTCCATTTCAGCCTCCTTTTTTTCATTTATGTTTTTTGGATATGTTTTGCTGAAAAAATGTATGCAAATTTAGTATGGAATTTCATTTCTTTTTGACTTATCACAAAACAGGGTTTGACACTAACCTCGTTCAGAAACTACATTGTCTATCAAAAAGCTGGTCCTGTCTAGAAAAATCCATGTCTTGTTAGCCCAACTGGACGTGTTGAAATTTTTTAGTGTTTGTTTACTTGTAGCTCGTATACAATTATACATGAAAATGAACAGATAATTTGACAGTAATACCGAACATATCAATCTTTTTTTTTCAATTTTGCCTGTATCATTAATAGAACTGGGATTTCCAGTGTATGTGATGGAAATTCCAGTGCATTGACGGATTTCCCAGTTCTATAATCAGGTATGACGTCAGCTGTAGTGGATCAATCAAACCATTTGACAGGCTCTCAGCCCTTCCTACATGCAAGTGCACACTGCACACCATACATGTTATGTGTCGTAAAATGATAAAGTCGGATTGGTAAAAGAAAAAGCCATGCTTTAGTGTTGAATCACCTATTTTCCTGTCAAAGTAATTAAATTTAGTGAATAAACATACTTTTTTATGTATAATGTATATTAGTGTTTACTAACTTTTGAGGCTATCCAAATATAGTTGTTTCGAATTGTTTACATGTTGCTTTCAAGCAGACAAAACTAAAATGGACCTGCATAAATACAGGTGTTTTTCCGACAAAGAACCCCTAGAGAGTACAAAGTATAGTAAAGTACAAAAAAACACAAAAGTGTAAAAGGTGTTTTAAGTGTAAAAGGTGGTTTTGTAAGAAATGGAGAGACAATTTTTAATGGCTTGTTTATACATGTAATGACAAAAACAGCGTTATGTTCTGCACCCCGTTTAGAAAATTTTAACATGATCTAAGACTTACTGGTCTAGTGATTGAAAAAGTTAACGTTGAACCCTGCAAAAAAGTAATTTTGGTTCAGTTTGTCATGTTTTGGAATATTATATATATTTTCTAAATAATTTTTAGGAAAATATTTACTGACAACATGCTCTTCTATAACACAAATGTGGTAACAAGAGTGAATACATTAATTTCTTTGGCAATAAATATTCCTGAAAAGAAGGATTAAACATTTATTAATATTTTTTCTGTTAATTTTGAGAACAAGACTATGGGCTAAGTTAGTCACACTGGGTTAAAATGGAGCAGACCAAAATGGTTACTGGGCAAAAATCACTCTAATTCGAAATACAATGCATACTTGCCAAGCAGTTGTTATTCACTTTGCAATAATATTTCTTCCAGCATTAACTGCCATTGTCCTTAAATTATCAAATTTAAATAGTTTTTTAGAAAAAATATGTTTTCAAATTCCAGACAAGGAAGGTTGATGGAGCAACAGAGAAGATCGAAGATGTTCTGAACTGGGCCGGACTTGTTCCTGATGAAAGTAAGTGAGGGCCAGTTTGAGTTGGGGTATATGTAAGTTGCTGTGACCCCATTCAATAAGAAATCTTAGTTGTAAGCCTTACCCTGCTGCTTAAAAGTGCTTTAGGACACCCATAAATGTACTTTAATATTTTTATTGAGATGCAGATTACACCCAAAAATGGGGTAACGATCTGAAGCCTTACTATCTTTATTGTTTCTTAAATTGTGTAATCATTTGTATGTGAAATTATATTACTGTTTTATTATATTCTGTAATAAGATATAAAACTAAGCTTTTTTAATATCACCCAGTACTAAGTTCTAGTAATTAAATGGACGTCTTGTTCTTTTTTATTTTAATGAAATATATAACGGGCTGTTATTCATTACCTTACATGTATATCTTCAGTTTTGTAAGAATATCTTGACATCTACAGGTCCTAGACAAGGTGGCGAGTTTGGACCGTATTTGCAGGTAGCTATTAATATAGTATTGTGGTAAGAAAAATGTACGAAAAATACATTGATAAATTGATCCATCTCTTAAAATAACTGAAACATACATAAATTTCAAGAAAATGAAAACAAATCATTATTGTTAATATATTTGGGTTCATGAATTTAGTTTGTGTTTGTATTTGTGAAATAATTTGGTTCACAAATGTCATAAATTATTATGTTGATGTACGTGTATCTACAGTCACGGAGAATACAGCTGTACCAGGACAGTGTGGAAAAGTTGCTTAATGTAAGCTTTCATTTTTTCAATTAAAAATGGTGAAGTCTGTTTACATGTGATACTTTTTAGAAAAATCTCTGTTTGAACCTTAGCATAAAGTTTAGGCTTGTTCTATATTTTGGCCTAGGTTCTAGGTTATATTCCAGCAGGATGTGTTTATGTGCCCACTTAATGGGGGTGCATATAGAAATGCCCTTGTCAGTCACTGCGTCCGACTGTGATTCCATTGATAAGTATTTTGCGAACTATTGTCATTCAAAACTCCCAAACTGTTTGACCTAGAGTCTTGAAACCTTAGGGGAATGTTGTTGAGATGATGAAGTTGTGCACCTGGGGGTTTGTTTGCAGCTACACATAGTAAGAGAGTTATGGCCCTTTAATTATCAAAAATTGGCATTTCCTAAGTTATTGTCATTTCATTTGATGGTAGTAGCAGTAAAAAAAGTTCTATTATTGTGTCAACAGCTAAGAAAATAGTTCTGGTAATACCATTGTTAGCATTTTGTGGGCAAATATGAGTGACAAAATGAATGTCTATGGATAGACTTTCATTTTGGTTGGAAATAAATTAGAACTGGTGTGTCTTATAGACACAATTTTAGTATCAACTTATTTTAGATACAAAACTGATTAGAAATGTTGCTCATTGCTGCTACATGTAAAGAACATTAGGAGTGCTTTTATTGGCCATTATGTTGTGCCAACCATATTTACTTCTTTACAAATATCACTACCCAGTCCGGTCACTGCTACCATTGTTTCTGCACGGAAAAGCGCCTTGCTCTACTGAAGAAGGAGGCGATACGACGTCAGGAGACGCCCAAATACGACAACAAATGTCGAGACCTCACACAACAGCAGGTGCAAGACAAACTGGACAAGAAAGTGCCATATGTCACACGCTTTAAGGTAAATATATTGTGCTTGTTACTTATTGAGGCATTTTGCTCTTGTAACTTTATGAGGCATTTTGCTCTTATAACTTAATGAGGCATTTTGCTCTTGTAACTTAATGGGGCATTTTGCTCTTGTAACTTATTGAGGCATTTTGCTCTTGTAACTTAATGAGGCATTTTGCTCTAATACTCAATGAGGAATTTTGCTCTTCTTACTCAATGAGGCATTTTGCTCTTCTTACTCAATGAGACATTTTGCTCTTGTATTAGTCTATGAGACATTTTGCTTTTGTAACTCAATAAGGTATTTTGCTCTTGTGTTACTCAATGAGGCATTTTGCTCTTGTGTTACTCAATGAGGCATTTTGCTCTTGTGTTACTCAATGAGGCATTTTGCTCTTGTATTACTCAATAAGGTATTTTGCTCCTGTTACTCAATAAGGCATTTTGCTCCTGTTACTCAATAAGGTATTTTGCTCTTGTGTTACTCAATGAGGCATTTTGCTCTTGTTACTCAATGAGACATTTTGCTCTTGTGTTACTCAATGAGGCATTTTGCTCTTGTTACTAAATGAGACATTTTGCTCTTGTATTACTCAATGAAACATTTTGCTCTTGTATTACTCAATAAGGCATTTTGCTCCTGTTACTCAATAAGGCATTTTGCTCTTGTAACTCAATGAGGCATTTTGCTCACATTTTGCTCTTGTTACTCAATAAGGCTTTCTTTCCAAGCTTAATTCAATGCAGAATATAAATCTTTTTACAACAAAAATATGAAAATAAGCAAGAAAAGATCAAAATAATAAAGTCATATATATATAAATTTGATATCAAATCGTAGATATTTCAAATTTTCAATCTTAAAAATTAGAAAAAGTTGAAAAGTTGAGAAGTTTTACTCAGAAGCTTTATGAATACAGGCTCTGGACATACCGGTGCATTTATTGGTGCAAATACAGTAAAAGTGTGCATTTGTGAAACACACTGACCCTGACTCTGTGCACTTAGAGGAGTTTTATAATGCAAACTGACTATTTCAACATTTGAAATTGATAAACATGAGCAGATATGTTTTCCTTACAGTATGAGGCGATTACAGAGCCATGGACAGACCTTGTGTATGGGGAAATCATGGACAGCTCTACTGAGGAGGCCCGGGAGGGAGACTTTGTAGGTTATACAGATCATTCTCATAAGTTTAGTTTATTCAAACCAATTTCAGTTCAAATGTTACCCAAGTCACTCTTGACTCTGTTTCCTATGTAAACACCATTGCTTATGGCCTTTTGAGAGGCCAAGGAAAAGGATCAAACTGATGACCTCTGGTTGAGAGGTCGATGCCTTTGACCACTGAACCACTCTCACCCTAATATGTTTTTGATAGTAGGTAGAACAGTATTTGGCTAGGTACCTTCTTTTATCTCAATTGTTTCTTAGCTTAGTTTTGTTTTTTTAAAAGATGATTATAACATGCAGTCTAGTATGATTTTAAGCTAAATATTCTGTTTTAGGTAGTTATAAAGTCAGATGGCTTCCCGACGTATCATTTTGCGAATGTTGTGGATGATCACCATATGCAGATTTCACATGTGCTCAGGGGAATGGTAATAGGAACTGTTTTTACTAATTCTGAATTAGAAAGATGTTTGAGCATAATACACTTATTAGGTCAATGAAAATAGAGCAGTTAAAAAATTGTTTGAAATGTCAGTTCCCCCTCCCCCAATTTTTTTCCCCCCATTTTGATAAATGCATATTACTTAAATGAATAAAAAAGCAATGGATTTCTTGAAAAAAAAAATCTTGACAATACTTTTTCTTTTATAGCATAATGTATGCATAACAACATGAAAACATGCATATTTTCCATTTTATTAGCTATTTTGGCCCGATTTTGTATATTTCTCAAAGTCAACTTTTTCCCCAATTTGCAAAACACAGATGGTAAAAATAAGTCCAAAAATAATCACTGGATATAAAGTGGGTCTTGTGGACAAAGGAATACTATTCAAGCAGTGAGACACTTAAAAAAACAAGGCTTTGAAATTTCCATATCAAACATGAGGAATTTGGACTGTTAGATTTATATTTCATCTATTGCAAATAGAAGCTAAGTCTGTGAAAAAATCATTTATTTTCAAGATAAATTATTATACCGTAGTATTAGATAACCACTCAATTTCCTTTAATAGTGTAAACCTGCAATTGATAGATATTCTATGATATTAGTAAATTAAACATTTTACTTGAAAGTCTCTAGGCATATTTGCTTCAGATTCCATGTTGTATGTTTCTCTTCACCAGGAATGGAGTGTGTCAACTCCGAAGCATCTTCAGATGTACTCAGCGTTTGGTTGGCAGCCACCACAATATGCCCACCTTCCTCTCATACTTAACAGGTTGGTAGATATTCCTTCATTTTGAATGAAATTGTTTCCTGATTTCCTTTTTTAGCTCACCTGTCACATAGTGACAAGGTGAGCTTTTGTGATCACAATTTGTTCGTCGTCCGTCCGTCCATCGTCCGTCCGTCCGTAAACTTTTACTTTAAACGACATCTCCTCATAATCCGCTTAGCCAATTTCATCCAAACTTCACAGGAATGTTCCTTGGGTGGTCCCCTTTGAAAATTGTTCAAAGAATTGAATTCCATGCAGAACTCTGTTTGCCATGGGCTACAAGGCCTAGAGCCTTAATATTTGGTATATAGCATCATCTAGTGGTCCTCTACCAAAATTGTTGAAACTATCCCCCTGGGGTCAAAAATGGCCCCGCCCCGGGGGTCACTTGTTTTACATAGACTTATATAGGGAAAACTTTAAAAATCTTCTTCTCAAAAACCACAAGGCCTAGAACCTTGAAAATTGGTATGTGTCATCATGTAGTGGTCCTCTACAAAATTTGTTCAAATTATTCTCCTGGGGTCAAAAATGGCCCCGCCCCAGGGGTCACTAGTTTTATTACTTAGTGTTATATAGTAAATCTTTAAAAATCTTCTTCTCCGAAACTGTAAGGCCCAGGGCTTAGATATTTGGTATACAGCATCATCTAGTGGACCTCTACCAGATTTGTTCAAATTATTGCCACAGGGTCAAAATTGACCCCGCCTAGGGGGTCCTTGTTTTTACGTAGTGTTATATAGTAAAAATATTCTGCTCCAGAACCGTAAGGCCAGGAGTTTAGATATTTGGTATACAACATCATCTTGTGGACCTCTATCAAAGTTGTTCAAATTATTGCCACAGGGTCAAAATTGGCCCCGCCCTGAAAGTTATTTGTTTTTATATAGTCTTATATAATAAATCTTTAAAAATCCTCTTCTCCAAAATATAAGACCTAGAGCTTTCATATTTTGTATATAGTGTTACCTAGTGGACCTACACCAAAGGTATTCAAATTATTGTCCCGGGGTCAAATTGGCCTTGCTCAGGGGTCATTTGTTTTTACATTGTCTTGTCACTTAAACATCTTTTCCTCTGAAAGTAAAGGTCAGAATGACTCCATACTTGATATGTAGCATCCTTACATGGTCCTCTCTCAACTTTGTTCAAATGGTTTTGTTTGGCCCCTTTTAAGGGTCACCAGAGCAAAAAATAGAAAAACCTTTAAACAACTTGATCTTATTAACTGCTTGATGGATCTGCAAGTCTGAAGCATCCTAGCATGGGCCTCTGTCAGGTCTTTTCAAATAATTTTGTTTGGCCCCTTTTAAGGGCCACCAGAGCTAAAATTAGTAAAAAAAACTTAACATATTCTTCGCATGAACCCCTTGATAGATCTTTAGCAAATTTGGTTTGAAGTGTCCTTGCATGGACCTCTCTTAAATTTGTTCACATAATTTTGTTTGGCCCCTTTTAGCTAAAAATAGAGTAAAAAACGATTATTCTTGTGAACCTCTTGATAGATATTTACCAAATTTGGTCTGAAGCACCCTTGCATAGACTTCTCTCAAATGTATTAAAATAATTTTGTTTGGTCTCTTTTATTTTCATATTTCTTATAATATGCATGAATGTTCTCAAAATGTCAAGACTTAAATCATTGTTGTGTACGCTAAATTACTGAAATACGACGATAATTATCGAAATACACAAGACAGTTATCGAATTATGCCTTACATACAATTTTTTGTTTGATTTTTACTTCAATATATGTTGTAAATACTAGTGTTGGGAATCGGTTGCAATTTTACTATCGATGATCGGTTCCACTCAAGTAACTGATTATCGATAGTACAATCGGTTTTTAAAATACTAGATAGTACCTGAGTTGTAGTTTTATTCATGTAGAGTATTAAACTCTTAATCATTATATGCATATACCTTATGTCTATGATTGAAGTTATTTAGTGTTGTTGTATAAAAAATAGTTCATTTCCTTGCTCATTGTGGCTTTCATCAGCCATTTTGTTAAAGATAACATCTTAACACTTACTAAAAAAATTTTTTTCGATAATCGATTATAACTAAATACTATCGATTGTCGCCGATTTCAGACCCAACCAATCGATTTTCGATTATAATCGATCATCGGAACATCACTAGTAAATACTTTACCAACCTCAATTTTTCGGCTCTGATTTTTACATTTTTCCGCTGCGTCCTATCTTATATATTAAGGGTTATTACCCCGTTTTTTCAACTATTTTTTGGCCTGTGTCCTATCTATGCTAGCGTCCTATACATGATATAATATGGTACCTTTCAGCCAAGTCAAAAAAAAGAAAACAACATATGCTGCAAATTTGTTTTTCCATCATTTCCATTCTTTGAATGAATAATCCAGGAATTTGTTCTTTACAAATCACTGATACTCTTTTTTTCATGTCTTGAATTTCACAATTTATTGTTAACACAATGCTCTAGTATCAAGAAGAACAACAAACTGTTCCTAAAATAATCTAAAACCTTAGTACAGTGCTCCAGCGAGCCCCTTTTTTGAGGGCGGTTACCTCTAAGTTGAAGGTCACACTTAGTGTTTATTCACAATGGTATGCTGCATATAAGTACATGGAGGTTAGGCTGTCGTAACCGGGCTGTAACTTTCTTTTGAATGGACAGATTTTAAAATGACTAGCCACATATTTTCGACATACCAAGACGACATGTCGTGTGCAAGACCCATGTCCCTACCTCTATGGTGAAATATACACTAAGTGTTTATTCACAATGGAATGCTGAATATGAGGACATAAGAGTGTAGGCTGTCAAGTATGGGTGGTATTTCAGAGGCAATTTATAATAACTTGCCATAACAATTTGACACATAAAGGCAAGATCAACTTTTCATGTACTTGTTCATAGGTCAATGACACATTCGGGGGCATTCGTCTCATACTGTGACAGCTCTTGTTCAATATTCTTTGAGAAACAAGCTATATTGATAACAAAGGTTAAACTCTTTTACTCAGGTGAGCGATTTAGGGCCATCATGGCCCTTTTGTTTGTTAAAACATTATATTTTGAACCTCAGACATGCCCTTGTACAGTGTACATAATGTCATACAACGTTTTCTTGCTTTAGTATGAAATAAGAATCTAGTATTATGAAACAATTTTCTCACACTTATTTTGTAGAATGTACCGGCTAAATCCCTTGATTTATTGAAACAGTATCTATTTTAATTATGCATTGATTAAAGACACCTGATCTGTTTAAAAGTAAACTTAAAACTGTTCATTATGAGACCACTTATTCTGCCATATGTACAAATACTGGTTATACACTGCAGCATTAACTGTCATGAACAAAGAGCAACATATCTGAATCCCATACATGTACTTTACTGTTTAGCTGTATACCATAACCTTCATGCAACCTTCATGCAACCTTCCTTGTAACAATGGTACCCTACTGGTCGCAGCGCATCGTTATCTACAACTGTACTTAATTCCGTAATACTATGGGACAATTGACTGCCAAAATCTCAGTTTAATGAATATGCATGAGGCAGGGAAAATAACTATCCTACCAATGAATTTGCATGTTAGTTTTGTAACAATTCAATATTCTTCAATAGCACTTTAGTGTCAGTAGTCTTCAGGCCGAGTAGTCTTGACTGCTGATAAAAATTATTGTTCTGAAAAGTGGACCCTGTTTAATTCTAGCTTTCCCAAGAATATATTTCAATGTTATAGCATCTGATACCTTGCGAAACGATTGCCTGATTATTTATTTATGATTATAAAATTTTCTTAGCCGTATCAGCCATGGTACACAAAGATCATGGTTGGGGATTTCTATATACTTTTACAGTTAAATCTTATAAAGTCTTCTTCTCTGAAAGTGCAAGTCACAGACCCTTGGTATTTGGTATGAAGCCTCATGGAGAGTTCCTTTACCAAGATTGTTCAAATTATGTCTCTGGTGTGAAAAATGCCCCCGCCAAAGGGTCCTTAGTTTTCTATAGACTTATATAGTAGGTTTTTAATGCTTTTTCTCCATCTCCACGTATATAATATTATGAGACATAGTAAAACCCTTTATACCTCCTTAAACTGGTGGATGACTTTGACAGTCCGGGTGAGACCACCACCAGGGAAATAGACTTGAATGGATGTTTTACTAAATTTGAGCTTGTCCTAAATTGGACCACTGAATGTTATACATACTGCACTTAATTTACAGAGATGGAACAAAGCTTTCGAAGAGACAGGGTGACATACATGTGGAAAGTTTTAAGGTAAGCCGCCCATAAATTTTGCCTATTTTTTTCTTACATATAAGTAAAACTATGAAGACATGAAACTTTTTCACAATAATAATCTTAAAAAACTTGTAATTCACTGCCCTGCAAAAAATGAAATATTTTAAAGAGAGTATTTATATTTGTTTTTTTAACCAAAATTTAAGCATTCAATTTGCTTTCATTTTTGTTTTTTCTAGAACCAGGGAATAGAGCCAGATGCCTTGTTGAACTATCTTACCACTGTGAACCGGGGATTTTCTGGTCCAACAGATGGCAAAACACTTCAGGAGCTAGTACAAATGGTAGGTTAGAGCTGTCAGACATACACAGTGATAGGTCCATGTAAAATCTTTATCTGTTTTAATAAAGTTCATAAGTAACAGTTGAATCCCTTTGGCTTGAACTCTTAGGGACTGGTGGAAATTGTAACCTCTAGCCTCGAAGCGTTTGAGCCTAAGAGAATTGCTTACAGTCTGTTTAAAGAAATCGGTCTTTTCATCCAGTTTGAGCCTATGAGGAAACCCAGCCCAGGGAGTTTATGACAACAGAGTTCGTCTGTAAATAATCTAAATGCTTGAAATAGATTTATAGTAATATTTCAAAGTTTTGTAAAATATACCCCTCTGGACCCAAACTCTACAGAAACAAATTAATGTCTCTAGTCAAGCAGAGGGTCGTCACATACATGCCATATCTCCCTGTGGGGGGAAAAATCCCCCGGAATTTCGATCCATTCCCCGGTCTCCCGGCGGGAGATAAAATTCCCCGGAATTTAAAAAAAAAAAGTTGTTTTTTTTTTGGGTTTTTTTGAAATTTTACATCAGGCAATAATGACATAGTGAAACCACAGTATGTGAGTGAAACTCTCCAAAAGGAAACTTTTACAACAAGTGATCAATTAATTTGTAGTAATTAAGGCAAAGAAATATTACTCTTTTGGAAGGAAGAAACTAATAATATTTATTCTATTCTCTTATTGTCTGAAAGTCATCAAAGCTGATAGAATTAAGCACAATTTGTTTAAAGACTTTGGAGGAAGGTAAATTTAATTTAATTGTCTTGAAAACATATTTTTCCAATGACATATTTTGTTCTGCAAGTGCATTACAGTATGACATGACAGTGTATCATAAAAATATGATAAATCATGACATAAAATAATTCTGTATAATGAAAAAAGTTCAGAAGTTTTCAAAGCAAACTATATGTGAATACATTTTTTCTTACTTGCGTCTAAAAATACTTTAAAATTTCGCCAACTTAGACCTACTAAAAAAATCCCCCTGAATACAACCAAAATCCCCCTGAATTTTCAGCCTTTTGAACAAATCCCCCTGAATGGTCTCCAGAAAATATGGCATGTATGAGAATAACCTTGGTCATCTCTCAGACTGCCTCCTGGAAACAGACTATCATAGATAGGCAAATAGCAACTTTAGTAAACAACAGTTCTCCTGGTTACTGAAATTTCTATAAATGTTATTGTCTTTTAAGTTGTTGATTTTGCATTGCAATAGTAAGTTAAATGCAATTTGAATATACATGTAGATGGAAGGCTTTGAATGTGTAGCAGGTATTATGAAAATGCTATAAACACTATCATGTAAGATAACTGCAGATGCTCACGCTAAATTTCAAATGGGTTTCCCAATAAGTACGGAATATGTTTCTAGAATATTGGTTTCTATTTTGGTCAATATCAATAGGAAAATAAACATTAAAATTTATTAATTCTATGTTAATTTAATGGAGAATGCATTTTGGTGCCAATCTATGAGAGTTCCTGTAATGGCATATATATTCATTTACTTCAAAAATGCTTCAAAGGATTACAAATTTGTCCTCTCCTCTAGGAATTTCAGAGGTTCAGTGGTAAAGATTGGCATAAGATTTTTATTTCTATAAATCTTTTAATCTTGAAAATGGTAAATTAAAGCTGATTCATAAAGGATGAATCTAGTAAGCCAAATAATATTAACACCTCAACTTCCATTCCTTAAATGAACGTCATTTCGGTAATTGCGTTCATCAATCGATGAACGCAACATCTTCAGATATGTTCGGATCGCAATTCATTGCATAACAATATACATGAAAGCTATTGATCTTGTTATTGGTTGTATTGTGTCTGCAGGTCCCGTAAAATAAAGATCAACATTTTTAAAAGGGTTAGTTTATTATATTTTAAATATATTGGTACCAGAAATGTTGAAATTTTATGTTTTTAAGTGATTTCAAGTGCTTGATCTTTTCCCGCGTTATTGTGACGTCATTTGAAAAATATGTTTCCGGTTATAGTCGGGTCTTTCTATTTACAGAATGGGTAAGAACGGATTACTGAAAGGTTTTCTTAAATGAAATGAAGTATTTTTTTAACAATTCTTAAATGAAATAATGAACTATTGGTGTAAATATAAGGAATGAATTGCGGGGTTGATGTCATTATCGGGGATATGAACGCAATTGGGTTGGTCAAAGTACGCGTGGAGTCCTTCGGACTCCACACACATTGACCAACCCAATTGCATTCATACCCCGATAATGACATCAACCCCGCAATTCATTCCTTAATTGAACAATAGGTTTGGTTTTAGCTAAAGAGTTATGGAAGGTTGCTGCACTATGTCCTTTTTTGGTAGCACCCTCTAATCTGCCGTCATGGAGACGAGCCTGTGTACCCTTCTGCCTTCATAGAATTAAATGCTAATGACTGTCAAATATTTCTTTTGTACTATTTAAATCTTCTAATAAGATTACAAATACATACACACTTTACGTATTTGGCAGTTTAAACACTATATCACCTCAATCTAACATACTTCCTAACATTCCTGTCAAACTCATATTGTTCAAGTTCTTCACAGCCCACTACAATGTGCCTTTTTCACTATCACATACATGCCATATTTCTGAGCGGCTTCCCAGGGGATTTTGGTCTGAATTCCAGGGGATTTTGATATTACACCAGGGGATTTTTACGCGGCAAAATATTGCGCAATATTAACTTTTATAATATGAGAATAAATATAGGAATACACTCTAATTACAATAATTTTTGGACTTAGTCATCATGGTCCTTCATGGAATTTCACACTCATAATATGATGGATACCAACTTGAATCAGCACCAAGTCCCTTTTTGGAAGAGCCCTGTCTGTTTTTTACTTCTGGCTAACTCCCTAAAAGGATAGTTAAGCACAGAAACAAGTTAAAATACATGTCATTATACCCCCACAAACGAAGTTTGAGGGGGTATATAGGAGTGAGCTTGTCGGTCGGTCGGTCTGTCAGTCGGTCCGTCTGTCGGTCGGTCTGTCGGTCGGTCTGTCGGTTTTCATGGTACAGGTGTAACATCAGAAGATAGAGGTCAAGTTCGATATTGGGGCTGGTGGGGCCAAGGTCAAGGTCACTGTTACTAAAAATAGAAAAACGGTTTCCGGACGATAACTCATGAAAGGCTAGACAGATTTGAACAATTTTTGATACACAGGTGTAACATCAGAAGATACAGGTCAAGTTCGATATTGGGGCTGGTGGGGCCAAGGTCAAGGTCACTGTTACTAAAAATAGAAAAACTGTTTCCGGACGATAACTCATGAAAGGCTAGACAGATTTGAACAATTTTTGGTACACAGGTGTAACATCAGAAGATACAGTTTGGTATACAGGTGTAACATCAGAAGATATAGGTCAAATTTGATATTGGGGCTGGTGGGGTCAAGGTCAAGGTCATTGTTACTATAAATAGAAAAACGGTTTCCGGACAATAACTCATGAAAGGCTTGACAGATTTGAACAATTTTTGGTACACAGGTGTAACATCAGAAGATACAGGTCAAGTTCGATATTGGGGCTGGTGGGGCCAAGGTCAAGGTCACTGTTACTAAAAATAGAAAAACGGTTTCCGGACGATAACTCATGAAAGGCTAGACAGATTTGAACAATTTTTGGTACACAGGTGTAACATCAGAAGATACAGGTCAAGTTCGATATTGGGGCTGGTGGGGCCAAGGTCAAGGTCACTGATACTAAAAATAGAAAAACGGTTTCCGGACGATAACTCATGAAAGGCTAGTTTTTCTTGTCAGCAGTGTAACTTCTAAATTACTCAACAGATTTAAATAAAACAATACATGCATGATAAAAGAAGATGCAGTGTGCAGTAACCTTGGAGTTATGGCCTCTTTTCAAAGGAATGGTTTGCCATTCCTGTGTCCAGGCAGCATTTGGGGGTATTCATCACTCCTGTGACAGCTCTAGTTTATTTTGTTAATTTTTGCACCTTTTATGGGCTAAAGGTTTCATTTAATACATGTTTTCTTTTCAACAGTTTTCTCTGGATCTTGTAAATCGACATTCATCTCGACTTCAACCGGAGAAACTCGGACCACTCAATAGGAAGCACCTACAGAGGCATTTCAATGGCAACAGGAGGCAGGAAATATTAAATAGAACACGAAAAGCAGTCAAAGACCATTTTGGAGATAGGTAAATTTCTTGTTTTTAAAAAGTGGAAAGTTTGGTGTCAAGGTATGTAGGCTGTATTTCCTTTACAATACAATCTATGGTAGAGAAAAAGTAATCTTTTATTACTGCCTATTAACCATTCATCCTATTAAAAAAAGCTTTATCAGAATGAAAAATCTGGCTATATATATAAATGCACATTCCACTTTGCCCCTTGCTTATATCTTACTCTGTTTGTTGTATATTGCAGGCTGGTCAGTGTCCATGTTTTAGAAGACCATTATATTGAGCCATTATTTCAATGGGCAATTGTAAGTATGGCAACACAGAAGTTCATTTAAACTTAAGTCTGACACAGTGTTCAAGTTTAAATCTGGAAATGAAGCATCATTTTTATTGTTGAATACTGCGCAATCATAAATATTTGTGAGACATAAATTTCCATGGATTACGTGGGTTGGCAAAAAGTTATGATATAAATGCAGAATATTCTGTAAAAAAAATATTCTGCTGATCGTGCCATGGTATTCTGCAATTTCTGTATGAAGCATATGTTGACATGTAAAGTAGAAATATAAACAGAAGTACCCAATGACTTGACAACTTGATGTGTTTTAGATTTATACTGCTTTACAGCTTGCTTTTCTTTATAAACTCTTCTCAATACCAGTACTGCTGTAGTTGGCATGAAGATGTATCGTTTGATATTTTATTCATTTTTAGCTTGTCTAAGTATTTCAATAGCCTTAGTGTCAGCAGCATTGCTGTGCTATCACTATGTTTTGGCTATACCTGAAAAAAACAAACATTTAAGATATTTATTTGAAACTTGTTTGCCAGAAAAAATATATACATGTGTAGCAAGGCCCATAACTGGCTGTATTAATTGTTGAGTTATGCCCCCTGTTTTCCTGAAAAAGGAACAAGCAAGACTTAGTGTTGGCTCCACAATACTCTTGTTATTTTTTGCAGTTCTGCACCATACATTATGACAGTGTTAACCAGAAAATGTCCTTACATGTTTTTCCAGGAGCACAGAATCTCCTCAATCCAAGACCTCACAGATCCCCTTTATGAGTTCATTTGGATCACCCCGACCTTAAAACATCTTCACCATATCACCAGGAAGACCAAGAACAGTGTGTCTGTTATAGAACAAACTATCCACAAACTTAAGGGAATGACAAACTTTGTCGATGCTGAGGTGAAAAGCATTCTGAAGTGCCAGTGTAAGGAGCTAGGGATGAAAACCATACAATACATGGGCATTGTCAGAGCGAGTCTTAGTGAACAGACGGTAAGAAACTTAACCTTCAACTTACTCTATCTTACCCACACCTGTTGCATAGGTTACTTGTATGATTGGTTATTTTCCTCCCATTAATCTTTCTTTATCCACTCTTCTTGATGGTCCCTCTGTGTGGGAAATGTTAGAGATCCTTGGAATTGCAAGGCTGACTGGAAGATGCCCTGACTGCCCAAAGGGCTTACAGCAAATAGTGCAGTGTTAAATACTGTTATTTGCTATTCAGGAATGTCTCCCTGTGTTGGAGATTATCGAAATCCTTGGGAAGCCATCCAGCATAGGTCATTGTCTGGAATCACCTAACATCAAGTGTAGTCAACCAGCCTACTCTCAACGGGTTCCAGTCAGCCCTTGTGAGACTGGGAGGCATCTCAAATTCTCTGTGTCTGTTTTTAATCATCTTTTAACTAAAGTGTAAAAATTGAAAGTTTTAAATGTAAAAGGCCTTTCTGACTGCTGAGTGTGCTCAGTATGTTATCACAACGCGAGAATACTCATATTGAGTGATGCAATTACTAAAGATGGTGATGATGATCATCATTAAGACTACTTCAAAATGCCTTGGGTGTTTTGAAGACTTCCAGCTGATTCTATTTTGTCTAAAACTGTTGTCTGCTCTTCAGAATGGTCCCTCTTTGTCAGTGATAATAAAAGTTCTTGGGAAGCAGGAATCCTTTTGACGACTGAAACATGCCCTGGCTGCTGTTAGAACTTTCAGATTATACTGTATTTTTATACCCCCCAAAACAAAGTTTGGGGGGGGTATACTGGAATCGGGTTGTCCGTCTGTCCGTCCGTCTGTCCGTCTGTCCGTCCGTTTTTTTTTGTCCGGGATTCATCTTTGTCGTTATTGAACAAATCTTTTTCAAACTTTCAAATATTAATGACCATGATGTAAACCTGTGCCTCCGTGGATTTGGTCAGAGTCGCATGATCCTGAGTGGAGTTGTGGCCCCTTAATGAGTTAAATTGGGCAAAATTAGCTTTGTCCAGGATTCTTCTTTGAAGCTATTGAGCAAATCTTTTCCAAACTTTCAAATATTAATGGCCATGATGTAAACCTTTGCCTCCATGAATTTGGTGGGAGTCACATGATCCTGGGTGGAGTTGTGGCCCCTTAATGAGTTAAATTGGGTAAAATTAGTTTTGTTCGTCCTACTCCTTCGTCATTTTTGAATGAATCTTTTTCAAACTTTTAGCCATGGTGAGAACATTTGCCCCTGTGATTGTGGTTGGAATCACATGATCATGTCTCCAATTATGGCCCCTGAATAAGTTAAAATAGGCAAAAATTATACAGCTTTGTCTAGCCTAATCCTTGGTCATTTTTTCTCATTTTTTCTATAAATCTTTTTCAAACTTTCAGATGTCAATGACCATGATATGAACTGTTGAATAGGTATTCTAAATAAACTAAATAAATGTATTGCCTTGTGCTTTCTAATGATACCATAACTAAGGCCAGGGCAAACAACCTAGACAGGGAAGGGTTGGGGGGTATTCGTTAGCCTTTGGCTTACAGTTCTAGTTTAAACTGTACTGTTTAAAACTGTATTCTGAACTTCAGGATGGACCACCTGTGTCAGAGATGCTGGAGATCCTGGGGAAGCAGGAATCCCTACGACGACTAGAGCATGCCCTGGCTGCCCTAAGGACTGCCAGCTGATACTGAACTATTGATAGAATTGAAATTATTGTTATATGTGTTAAGAAAAAATAAATGTGTATATCTATAAAGTGTTGGTGTCGTTGTTTTACCAAATCATTCTGAAATTTATGTAAATTTTGATTATTGGTCATAAATGAACATTCTAAGTTCAAAAGGTCAAATGCTAAATGTTAATCTATTTACATAATGGAAGCATTTTTTAAATCTACATCGAAAATTATTTGATCACATTTAGGCCAAATATTCTACCCATTTATATCAGCTGATATGGACATGCAAAATGTTTTATACCCTAGACTTTCCTTTGAGGGACTAGTCATTACATACACGCCCAGAATTCCGAGTGATAGTGCAGACTTCAAAAACTACTATTACGAATTGATTCGTCAAGCCTACACTTCAACAAGCAATGAAATGATTCGTGCATTTCAAAAATATGCATATTCTTCTATCATGGTTTAAGCTAATACAATGTAGTATCAAATAGCAGTTTGTGTAGTTTTGCTTAAACTACTTATACATGTAATTGTTAGCTATAATAATGCAATATAATATAGTATCGAAAAGTTGAATGTATTGAATATTCCCACATCTGCTATATGTTATGGTGATTGGTTTTTGAAATGAGATAACTGCTCGTCGTTATCCACATACATTGTATTTAACATAGATACAAGTCTATTAATTACTGTGGCAAAGTTTACTTTAATTTTACTTTGCCCATAACTTGCCACACTGGAGTTTGAGAGACACATACACATTTTAAAGTTTCTTGTAACTTTAATTTGTTCCAATATTAACAAACACAGTCATATATTCACATGAAAACTACATTCATAAACATTATTAACGTGATTTGATTGTACCAAATAGTTACATTTTATAACATCATATTTTATAAATAATCTGATATTTCGGGTTGTTCCGACAATTACAATTTATATTAAAACTATGTCATAATTTTGTTTACTGTTCTTCTCCCGCTTGACCATTGCCATTTGTACCTTCGAATCATTTCGGCAAGGGCTTATACGCAAGTGCAGACTCGTGTTATTAAAATGTTAATAAGTTTTCCATAGCCAATTGCTTTTCGGGGGATATTTGTATTTTCGTTAACTTTCAATATGCGTAAGGGCGTAGTGCGGGAGGAGAACAGTAAAGACGTTTATCACATAAGGGTAGGGACTTTCACACACGCATGCACACACGCATGCACACACACGCATGCACACACGCACGCAGCACGCACGCACGCACACACACACGAAACAAGAAACTGGTTACACAGGTTAGGGAAATGAATATATGAAGAAAAACGACATTGGAAATCTGGCTTTAACATGCAGGACATAATCTTTCACCAAGAGGCAGTGATAAGTAGTTTGTGGACAACTTCGTTTTGGTACCCATTGGCATAGATACATTTCAGACCTACAACTTCTCTGAAAATTGACGAAGCTGAAATATAACAAAAATGCAATAACTACTGACAGGGTACAAATGTATTGTGTTCTTTCATTGTGATAAACAATTGCATTGTAATAATCATGAAAGACTTTGTACAAGTGCAATTAAAGATAGTGAAACAAGCTAACAAAAGTCATCCACATTAATCGTGGGTTTCAATGATATATTAGCTAAATATGTATTTTTCACTTGCAGTCTTAGAGGTTCGAGTGAGTGCAGGGTAAACTGACCATTTTCGGAGCATGCCAAACCCCCAGACTACGGTTTTGTAATTCATGGATGTATTCATTAACTGTGATATTCAACTCGCCGCATCTGGCCGATGCTTATTATGTTTGCTTTCTTAATTTCCTTTTACAAGAAATTAACGTATCATGAACGACCTGATTTTGTTAAGAGCCCTCTTTTTCGACAATGCGTTAACCGAGATCACGCGAGATTCTGTGCATGACAACCCCCTGCTGTGTATCTTCTTATTGCACCGGTGTTACGGTAGGGGCCATTTCCCGTGTATTTGTTAATTGGCTCAGGACCATTTAGGACGGTTGACAATTTTCGAGTAGATAGTCTATTTCACTGTCTAATACATATAAACAATACCCATAGCTAATGCATTTATTAATTAAACCGATTCGAAATTAATAATAAACAAATAAAGAGTAAGAAGTTTTTAAATAATTATATAACGACAAAATGAAATCGTAAACAGGACTTGGTTTGGAGCCATTTCCCCATTTGTGCCATTTATTTTTAAAAAGTTAAAAGGCACCGTTGAAAACTAGTTGAAGCCTTAATTTAACGTGACCCCGCACCCGCAATCCATGTATAGTACAAAACTGCTGTGTATTGATCTTAATCTTTATTGCCCTAGGGGTGTATTCAATATTGGTCTTAATTGGATCGAAGAACGATGTAGCTAATCGGATTACGTGTTATTACCAACTGAATCGATGATTTATGATCATAAAGATAACTTCAGTTTTAAAAATTGTATACCACCCTGTGCTGTTTATCAGATTTCATCTCTGAGTGTCAAGCTGTGCTTTTCGAATAGCACGGCTCAATTGCGAAAGACGGAACACGCTCGGTTTGCCGGAGATTACCGAGTAGCTAATTGTTGCGAAAGAGGGACGCGTTGCACACGGTCGTGTTTTATAAATGCGCTTTTCGAACAACAGGGCACGCTTAAAACAGCATTTAACGGCCGGTGTCTGGTTTTTAAAAAAATAGTGTGTATGCGAATAATCATTTGTGCAACGAACGAGGTACATGTATGTAGTTATTCTTTTAAAAAAATAATGTTTTCGTATATATACGGCTTTTTATTTTTGTCTGACTAGTTTCGTTTTGGCAGTTACTCGATGTTGAGTGGAACACATCATTTTAGCCGCATTCTGGGTTGAGAGGGCTACAGGCCCACCCGTCTGTCCGGTAAAGAATTAATTAACACTGGAAATTAATATCTCAAGAAGTACAGGGGTGGTTCCGTTATAAATATGGCGCAGTTGCCTATACGCGAGTACGCGGCTGAATCCACATGATTTCGATAAAAAAAAATCAGCCAAAGTTACACTAATGATATTCGTACATGTACTTGACCATACATTCTGTTAAAAACATATGGACATAGAAAATTTTATCATACTGTTCAATGGCAAAAAGGACAGAAAATAAGACTTCCGTTAGGCAATCTGAATGTTATTAACAGAGTCGGGACTTACATGTATTTGTTTGCTATTTTAGAGAAAAAATCTGCCGAGTAACGGGTGTATTTGTTGATTTACTAGCCTAAAACATTCCATTTCCTAGTTCCCAATAAAGCACACCAGAATGCGACAGAATGTACCATTGTTTTTATAAAATCCAGGGGGGGGGGGGGGCATGCCCCAAGACCCCCATTACAATTATGAATCCACATGAATAGAGTGCTAGCTACGCCAATGTCCACTATCAAACCTACGTATTAATTAATGAGTTTAAATACTGTAACACTAATTTGAATATAATGCAAATGTTGAGCCTTTATCATTTGACTTAGACATTCTAGTTAAGGTTTTTCACGGATCTTATTTATGATTAAAGTCAATATTTCTGCACATAAATCATGTATTGCATATGTGCTCCCAACTATCCAACAAACTTAATTATTAAATCAAGTTAGATAATTCTATAATTGCCATTTATTGTTGAACATAAACATTACGGTATAAAGGTTTTATATGTATTAGCACAAATAGATTTATATCACAGCAACTCCTTAATGTATTTCACTGATCCTTTAGACAACGGTACTCAACCCAACCTTGAAGAGCCAAATTACTAACTGTATTTGGCAAATAATGGCACTTTATTATTGAACTTACAGATTTTGCATGGTTCAGGTTTTGCATGTAACCACATTTTAATCTGCACTCTCACAGATTGAACTTTTTGACACCTTTTTTATTTTTTGTCTTCGAACCGTTCAACGAGCCACTTTATGCGAGAGACTGCTGACAAAAAATTAGATCGCAGATGTTTATATTTAAGTTCAAAAATAGATGTTTTATGCATTTTTCTTAAACCGCTGGTAACGCTTTTAGCCATTAAACATTAACTTTCGAACGGAATATGAAAATCTGCGATCTGATCATTTGTCAGCAGTCTTGTATTACTGGTTTGCTGATATCTACGCAAAATTGGCTCATTCCCAGACCAAAAAAGGGGTTAAAACGGTGTGCGTGAAGTTAGCACCGTAGCACCGTATCCCCATATCACCGCGGTGATGCGGTGCTAGCACCATATCACCATCAAAATCTATACAACAAGTACAAAAGTTGCTGCAAGATGCAGCAATTGGATGTTAGCGCGGGCCAACTATTGGCTATGCAAGTCTATATGTAGGGTCAGAACGAAGTGAATAAAGCAAGGACTAACATTGATTGTAGATGTCAGTGAAATGAAGTTACTTAAAAGATGACAGAATTGGGCTGTAGTTTTGAAATGAAAATAAAACCTAACACAATAACAATTGTACAACTGATGGTATATCTATGACAGAAACCATAATTGTATCAAATAACTTTATTCATGAACTGCATCAATATACACACATCTATAAAAGACAACATGGCCACAGTGGTGGTTTTCTTTAGGAGTGGCTGATATGATAGCTGAAATGTTAAATATGCCAACATGATTTGGTCAATTCTGGGCAAAGTTCGAAACGTTGAGGATTTGAAGTACTTTGGTGAATTGTTGACTTTAAACAGGAGTAGCACCAAAGGTTTATCCAAAAAACTAATTAAGGACATCTGCTTAAAACAATGTTTACTTTTGGCTAATAATTCGCGAAACAAGTTGTAATTAAGTGTTACAAAACCATTGTTTCTAACTGAAAAACACATAAAACTGTTTGCTTATGTAACAGATTTTAACACAATTAGAAAAATACATTTAATTAAAATAAGTTGGTTATACATGAGCTGAAAGAAAGAAGTCTGATCATCATTAGTAATGTCATTTTCCTTGTTCTGTGGCGTAGATGATTTATAGGCATGCAGGAGGTTTTAAACAAAGGAAACAAGTTTAGCATATACTGACACTTATACGTAATAAACATTATGTAATCATCATGCATTATGCACTTTTAAGGCATAAGATATAAGAATGATGAGCAGAATGTGATGCAGGTTGATAGTGGTATGACTAGGAAGTTGATCACTGAATGTGTATGGAAATATAATGACACAAAAGATTTATGAAGAAAGTGTTGAAAATTATAGGTTACAATGAAATGAAGTGAGGAATATGTTTTAATACATGAAAAGTGAAGCATTTGTACAAAGTTTGGTGGAAATGTGTTAATGTTATTTTGCCTGTAAAACTTCTCGATTCTTTAAAGTATGACATTGAAATATATGAATAAATACTGCATTGAGTATTATTGAAATGTGAACATATGTACAAACAAGAAAGAACATGAGCAATATGACATTTTACCGGTATATATATTTTGTAAACAACAAAGAGTAATAAGCATGATAACAAAATATACAGAGTTAGAATGTATGCTGGGAATGGTAGAGTTGTACTGAAATGTAATAAACAATAGAAAGAATATTTGTTATAATTCGGTGTAAGTGCGTCATATACATTATGACCAGTACTTGGAATAAGAATGCGCACAGACAAATTAATACAATACTAAAATACATGCTGCCACTATTTCATAAGCAATGAAATAGAACAGGTATAAAAAAAAGGATATAAATGAAAATGCATGAAAACCTAGTAATATGTACCTAGTATGCAAATGCACAGTACTTGAATGAAACTATTTATAGGGTGATAAATATCTTTTACATGGGGGGGGCTTAAAAAGACTCAGTTTCAGTTGTTATGTTGGAATGATTTGGGTTGAAAATAGGTATATTTGTTAAATGATTTACTAACTTAAAAGTTGAAAGTTGTCAAACCCAAAACTATAAATGATATGCCTGGAGTTTTATATTATCAGTATAAGCATTGCTGATATGGTTGATAGCCAAAAGGCCATTATTTTTTAAAGTTTGAAAAGTCATAAATCACGAAAATGAAAAACAACAACACACAATAGAATGGTTAAGTCATGCAAAAAAAAGTAGGGTAAGTTGAGAAGTTGAAACAGGCATACTTTTTTAAGCATTATGAATTCTAATGTTTGTAAATGGAGAGTCAGTGCCTATAAAAGAGACATTGAATGATATATTCATCAGAGTTAAAGCTGCACTCTCACAGATTGAACGTTTTGACAACATTTTCAATTTTTTTTACTAAGAACGAGCCATATTTTGCGAAAATCCATTGACACCAGTTATATAAGACTGCTGACAAAATAAGATTGCAGATTTTTATACTTAAGTTCAAAAATTGATGTTTTATGCAATTTTCTTAAACTGTTAGTAACAGCTTAAGCCAAAAGACATTAATTCTCAAATGGAAATATGAAAATCTGTGATTTGATCTTTTGTCAGTAATCTTAAATCATTTGTTAACACAAAATTTGCGCTTTCCAAGACAAACAATAAAAAAAGTTGTACAAATGGTAAATCTGTGAGAGTGCAGCTTTAAGCTTAACAGGTAGTAAAGAAGGGTGACATGGCAAAATGACATAGTGATATAAATGCAAGTATTTCTTGTAAATTAACATTTTGTAACTGTTTAAGTGAGATGTTGAAAAACAGAACATTGTTAAATATATGTACCTATGAAAAAATAATTTAAACATTAATGGGAATTAAACTTAGCAAAAGCATAGTGATATCTACAGAGCATTATACAAACATCAGTGTTCAGGTAGACAAAACCTTGAATGAGAAGTCTTATAATACTGTCAAATGTCTCTGATTTTAGGAACATGTTTTGTTAATAATTATTGAAATTGCAGAACATTTAAGAAAACAATAGGAAGATAAGTAATCATTATGATAAGGGTTATTAAATAATGTTACGATTCTGTAAAGTCATATATTGTTACTGTAAGATATTGACACAACTGTCACTTAACATATTGACAGAATGGTAAAACACAACAATGGCAAAAATGGAAGTACACTATTTTATAAATATCAAATTTCAAATCCCCCGCGACGGAGTGGGGAGGGGATTACAGAAACACTTCATCAGTCTGTCTGTCCGTCTGGCTGTAACATTTTGTGTCCGTGCTTTAACTTACTTTTGCATTGATGGATTACCATATTGCTTGGTACAAATGTTGTCCTCATTGAGACGATGAGCAGTGACATTGACCAGGGTTCATAACTCAAAGATCAAAGTCACACGAGATATTTAAATGTCAGAGTACACATACTCGTGTCCGTGCTATAAACTCTTCCTACATATATCAAGTTTGGTCACAGTATGTAAGCCTTAACTGAAACAGTAATCTATTTTTAGTAACAGTGACAACGACCCTAGGGGACAAAAAAGCATCCATTAAAGCTCTGCATATACTTGTCCTATATACCAAGTTTGGTCACACTATGTCAACCCTTACTTGAGTAATTCAGTACTTACCATATTTCTATTTTGACCTTGACCTAAACCATAACTCTCGGGGACAAAAAACACAATCTCAGGAAAGGTCTCTATAAACTCTTCCTATATACCAAATTTGGTACCAATTAGAAGACCCTTACTTAAGTTATTCAAAACCAACCCTTTTTCTATTAATAGTAACCTTGACCTTGATCATAGGAGCCTCAAATGCATTCCCATAAAAGGTCTCCATAAACTCTTTGCATATACCAAGTTTGGTCTCTTTATGTCAAACCTAGCTAAAATTATTCGATACATAAGGTGACTTTGACGCTGCTCTAACACCAGCCCGCCCGAACAATGACACAGGTCATTCAAATATCTTGTTTTCCCTTTATGAAAATGTGGTTAGGAATATAAAAATGTGCCTTTCAAAAGAAATTAAAAAAAGAGTTAAAAAGGAAAAAAAACATTCAAGGGCAATAATTTGTATTTAGGGTTAACATAAAGTTATGTTCCTTAGTGTAAGATGGTCATCAATAATTCTGCGAAGTATTAAGTGCATTGATTGAAGTTATGGAAGTTTTTTTTATTAAAATCCCAACTTGCCCTAAAACTTTAACTTGCCCTAAAACTTTAACCTAAGTCAATCAGGGGCCATAACTTGTATTAAGGATAATATGAATGAAGGGTATAGAAGTTATCAATAAATATATCAACCTGCCCTAAAATTTTAATCTAAGTTCCATAGTTAATCAGGGGCCATTATATTATGTGAATAAAATATGATATGGAGTTATCTTACCTAATTATGTGATGGCACTGAACAACTGTGTAAAGTATTAAGTCAATTGAATGAAGGGTATTGGTCTTATTAGTGAAAATCCCAACTTGTTCTAAAACTTTAACCTGCCCTAAACCTTTAACCTAAGTCAATCAGGGGCCATAACTTGTATAAAGGAATTATCTATTCCCATTATATGATGGCCCTGAACAACTGTGTTAGGTATCAAGTCAATTGAATGAAGGGTATTGGACTTATAAGTGAAAATCCCAACTTGCCCTAAAACTTGAACCGGACACCGACACCAGAGCGAATAGTATAGCCCACCTTATTCTTAAAATAGTCGAGCTAAAAAAACACAAATGTGATAATATATTTATAACATGTGTTTTCTCTTCAAAAACAGTGAAACAAGGTTATGACATCACCACAAAATATATGTATCACTTTATCGAAAATACTTAAAGCTTGCTATTTCATCGATGTTATGAATCAAGACTCATTTTCCTTGTTTTTAGCCAAAATAACCTTAACATTGATCTTACCTACACTACACACAATATGTATAACTTTAACAAATACTCTTTTATTATGTTCAAATATTCAAGAATATTTTAGGTTACTGATCATACAACTTGTATTTCTATATTCTTGACCAGTGGTTGTGTACAATTTTGATCAGATTCAACATACAGGTCAGGTTGCAAGAAAAACAAATTGCCTTGTGTTGACTTGATGCAGTGTCAGCTAAAGCATTGAGGCAGGTTGTTTCGTTATGAATCAATTGGTCCTTTCACACTTGCAATGACAAGGTTTTCATTTTCAAACTTTCCTCTACCGTTTATAGGGAAGAGCACTGTGAGGTAGAAGTGAAGTGCAGGATCGTCACCGATTGTTTTCAGTTCAGGTATTGTGATGAGGAGTAACTCAACTGTTGAAGATCAAGTTGGAACAGTTTCCGCATTTCATACCTACTGCTGCATTTGATAACAACCTCAGCTGTGCAATAGTAGGCCACTTGTGTAAGGGACTGGCTCTAACATAGAAGACATTTGTCAAGGTCCATTTACTTGTTGCCACACTCTAAAAAGATATGAGGAATTTGTTATGATATCATGATAAGTGAATGTAGCACTGAAGACCTAATAACATGAAACATGAGAAATGAAATAACTCTAAACATTAAACTGAGGTGAATTTGTTAGGTTTCAAGGTTGATTTCATAAGCTTTATTCGAAATGTGAATTGACAGGTAATTTGATGTAAATTCTGAATCAGGTTATACAAATCAAACATTGATGCATGAATTGCAGAATAATAATTAAGATTAAGTATTTATATACAAGTAATGATTTCATTCCTTTATTCAGCTATTGAGTTAAGCAATTTTGTTAGAAAAAGTGAAAAATTGTTATTAATTTTTAGGAAGGTTTGTTCATAGGTCATGTTTTTTGTGCAAAATAAATATCAAAATGATGTCTAAACAAAGATTATATTGTGAAATAATGTAAGCTTGTAGAGTTTTAAACATTATATAAAATTGTGAATAATTGTAAATACATTCAATTATTTATTGAAATGCATTGAAACATCCATATGTTTTTGTTTTATTAAAGGTTGAATGTTAATACCAAAAGCAATGCTATTTATAGTTGCAGTTAAAAACTTAGCAAAATATTTGCCTAGCTTTAGTTGTGTTACATAACAACACAAAATGCAGAAGGTTTGGGATTTCATTTTTAATATGAATGCTGGCTATTGTTCTGAAACCATAAAGTTAACAGGAAACTAAGAAAGAGAACAAACCTGGTTTTGGGCAGTGGGGCAGCACTGATATTTGTGGGCTGAAGAATACTCATTTCTTGGAACTCCTCAGTCCTGGCCCATTATTGTTGGTGGCCATTTTTTGCAGTTTTCATCTTGAAAATGAAGCCCTTTCTGTTCAATATTTACAACTCTTGTGGTAGAAACTGGAATGTAGGATGATAAATATACATTTTATTGAGACAGAATCCCGTAAAACATGTTTATTATCTTAAACTAATGCACCAGTCAATTGTAACCACGACCCCCAAGGTCCTTGGGTATACCGGGGAAATGGACCATGTTTTTAACTTTCAGGTGGCCCTGCATTGCTGGGTGAATGGGATGGCTATGTCTGGCTTTAAATATAGCAGGGAATTGGCCTTACCTAGGGCCCCTGGGGTGCGGGGGCATCTAGCGAGATTAAACCATCTGTTCATCGCCGCAGGACGTGATTTCAGCCAAGATTGGCTGGACCTATGGTCAGTGTCCTCGCTATTCCCCTGACCGGGGGAGGGGGGCGTGGTTATAATTGACTGATGCATTAGTCTAAAATAATAACTGGTGCATAATGAAAACGATGCAAAAATTTATTGACTACGAACAAATCACCTTAAACTCGTTACATACAGACTGACATGGAAACTTTGGGCATGCATTACAAAGAAGGGCTTGAAATATCATCCCTACCATTGTGACTCATTCAGTTACACGCGTTGATGTCCAAATCGAACGTTTTTGTTGCGGTATTTCACTTCGAATCATCCTCTCGCAATTTCGACCTTGACCGCACACACGCCTATATCTGAAATGCAAGAAGCGTTTTCATTGGACGGCTATCATTCCTGGTTTTAATGACGCAATTTGGAAAAGCCTTCAAATGTTGTCCAAAGTGAAAGTAGGAATACCGCAAAAAAAAACGTGCTACTGTTTAAATCGAAAGACACGAAACCTACTTTTAAAATGATAAATATGAAATAACAATAGTTTTTCAGTTCACTTCGTAAAAAGAAAATGAAAATACCTTTCCCCAACCGCCAGCGTGTTGACCTCGATATCCCTAGTATACTGGACGCTTGCATCTGACCCGTACGTGTCATAACCGGGTAATCAGATAATAGACTGGTTCACCGATTTTCTAAGATTATTGTAAGATACATTCTGCGCATTCGTGGTTTATTCTTTTATGTAAAAATATTTAAATAAAAAAAGGAGATTTCTCAACAACTGCATTTATGATATTTTTTTCTCTAAAAGAGTTATTTAAAAAAATCTCTGGTTTTAATTTGCCTTATATTTTCAAAGCTTCACATATTAGAAGATTACCAATCATCTATTGCAAAATCGAACAGGAACCAGTCTAATGGCGAACTGCTTCGGAATTATCCGAGAGCGGACGGTAAGAAACGGCGCATGCGCGATCAAAACAATGAAAACGCCGCATGCGCAAGCCCATTGCACCAGGGACACTTCTAAAACAAACAATATATGCGCCGGGCGCCGATGCGCCCGCGCAATAAGAGGACATGCAATATTCTCGAAGAAACATGTAAGGCTCGTTCTCGCAGAAACGAGCAAGGGGACCATAGGGACCTATGTCACTGTGTAGCCGAGACCTGGCCCTAGGTGATGGCACATGTGAATACCCTAGGATTTTAGGCAGGCTATGCGGGATAGGGACATGAACTCGATCCCCAATGCCAATTTGGCCCATATTCAGACACTGTTATGGTGCGGATGCCTTAAAAACGAGCAAGGGGACCAATGGCACTGTATCCAAGGGTTACCTGGCGGTGTGATACATTCGGGCAAACTGTTAATACTACGAGGATTTTAGTCTGGCCCCGTCCTTAGCCCAACATTGTGCGTATATGGGCAATATAAGCCCTACTGACCCCTACCATACATGTAAGGCTCGTTCTCGCAGAAACGAGCAAGGGGACCATAGGGACCTATGTCACTGTGTAGCCGAGACCTGGCCCTAGGTGATGGCACATGTGAATACCCTAGGATTTTAGGCAGGCTATGCGGGATAGGGACATGAACTCGATCCCCAATGCCAATTTGGCCCATATTCAGACACTGTTATGGTGCGGATGCCTTAAAAACGAGCAAGGGGACCAATGGCACTGTATCCAAGGGTTACCTGGCGGTGTGATACATTCGGGCAAACTGTTAATACTACGAGGATTTTAGTCTGGCCCCGTCCTTAGCCCAACATTGTGCGTATATGGGCAATATAAGCCCTACTGACCCCTACCATACATGTAAGGCTCGTTCTCGCAGAAACGAGCAAGGGGACCATAGGGGCCTATGTCACTGTGTAGCCGAGACCTGGCCCTAGGTGATGGCACATGTGAATACCCTAGGATTTTAGGCAGGCTATGCGGGATAGGGACAAACTGACCGAAAAATTTTACCTCGGGGACATAACGATAAGTGTAGGGATGAACTAGGCCACGAGCCTTACTTTATGATCAATTTTATTTCGCTGGAGCTCGAAAATTGAACTTTGCTGCTGCAAAAGCCATTTTTGGGACGAACTGACCCGATTATTCGACTAAGAGGTCCTTAACAGAAAGTGTAATGATAACTAGGTTCAGGGCCTATAATGTGAACTATAGATAATAATAATAATACTCTTTCATGACTCATGTTCTAGGCATTGACACGTTTGCTTAAAATTATCATGGCTATTGCCACTATGCTAGAGTGGTCGGTATTTGGAATCTCTTCAACCTCAAATATACCATTGTATTCGGAAAAGTCTGGTTTGAGCACATTAACATGTGAGCATTGCCTTATACCTCAATATGCTGTGATGGCTCATGTTCGAGGCATTCACGAGTTTATGTTCAATTAACATGAATATTGCCAGAGTGGTAGGAATTTGGAATCACTTCAACCTCACATAGGCCATTGATCTGGGGAAACTCTGGTCTGAGCATAATGAACGAACACATGAATATACATCGCTAAGGTGTTTGAGCACACAACATGAAAATCCCGTGTCAATAGAAAATAACGTTATTTTGGTAAATGAAATGTAAATTATTGAGAACACTGCGTTGGAGATTGATTAACACCGGGTTGCAGATATCAGGTTTAAAGCTGCCCTCTCACAGATTTACCGTTTTTCCATTTTAAAAAAAAAAAAAAAATGTCTTGGAATTGGAAAAAATTGCGTAAATATCTGCTTACCAGTGATTAAAGACTGCTGACAAAAAATCAGATCGCAGATCTTCATATTTCCATTCCAAATTTAATGTTTTATGGCTTAAACTGTTACTAAGAAAAATGCATAAAACATCAATTTAGGGACGGAAATATGTAAAGCTGCGACTGATCTTTAGTCAGCAGTCTTTTACCATTAGTTTGCAGATATTTACGCAAAAAAAATTCTCGTTCCAAGACAAAAAAAGGTGTCAAAACGTTCAATCTGTGAGAGTACAGCTTTGAAGCTTAGCTTCAGATTTGAAAGGTAGGGTGTTTCTAGCACAGTTTCGAATTTAAATTGGCCCTATATAAGAAACAGTCGTAACATAGTACCTGTTTAACAAAAACAATAGCTTTATATTTTTTAGAGACAGATATTGCCGAAATTTACCTTCAATGCCTTATAGATAGAAATTTGGGATCCCCGATTCGCATCTTACGATGAACAATCGAATGATGACTAAACGATTGACTGCTACCGAACATCCGTATTAACGGAGGGTACACAGGGGTAGCATTTTGGATGGTATAAGAGGTGCAGGAGAGAAAACAGTGATTACTTACAGGGGAAAAGAGGGCTTTTCGTTTAGCAGTGTTGTTGAGTATCCAATATGTTTACTTTTAGATAAAGATAAGTAGCATTATCTTTATGTTTAGGTCTATAAACGTATGCTACATATATACAATATATTTCTTGAATGAATTATATTTAAAAATATGGTAATATTGTAAACTTATGAATGTGTTAGAATCCTTTCCTGAATGTGGCCATTTGAAGCGGTAATTTATCAAAGCCTGTCATTAATAAGCATACATCAAGTATATAAATATGCATTTATCACAAATCAGCATTGCTCTCCGGGATACGACATTATGTAACGGCAAACATCTTCACCGTATTCCGGGATAGTTCCAAGCCTCTGTCCTGTGTATGTATTACAAAATGCACAGTTTTGGAATCATTTTAGCCGCGCATTTGTTTAGGTGTTAACATATTTTCGGCTAACATGGAAGACGTCACATTCCCAATGTGACGCCATAAAATTAACGTTTTATGTCCATATAAATAAACAAAAATTACACAAAAGTGCACAGTTCAAGACTGAATTAAGACAAAGCGATATTATAGCGTAAGAACCCTCCAATCTCCTTATTTATTTATGCCGCATATACTATGCTTCAAGGGGAAGACGGATCAAGACTAAGTTGTGATCCCTAGGAAATATCAAATCGTATTAAAGTGCACTGTTGTTTACGGCCATCACACAATAAGGTGTAGACATCGTAATAACCTAAATACAAATAAAAGCTGGACCTATTTATTTATTTAATTGCCTATGACAGGCACATTTATATACACACATTAAACACGCATTAAGAACCAAATGTATGTCCCTATCTCGAATAGCCTTTCGAAAAAGTTATTCACATAAGGCCTTACCAAGGGCCAGGTCTCAGTTACACTGTGATATTGGTCGATATGGTACCCTTGGTCGTTGTAAGGATTCCGCAACATAAACGGTAAGTATGTGGGTCAGGTAGGTGTTGGGAGCTTATTTCATGTCCCTATCCCGCATTATCACCATACAGTCCTAAGTGATTCACATACAGAATGTGTACGGAAGCATTATTGAAAGGATTTCTTAAATGAAATGAAGTATTTTTTTTAACGATTCTTGAATGAAATAATGAACTATTGGTGTAAATATAAGGAATTAATTGCGGGGTTGATATCATTATCGGGGTATGAACGCAATCGGGCTGGTCAAAGTGTGTGGAGTCCGAACCCTGCAATTCATTCCTTAAGTAAATACTAAAGTGCACTGTCGTTTACGGCCATCACACAATTAGGTGTTAACACCGTAGTAACTCTAAATACAAATAAAAGCTGGACCTATTTATTTATTTAATTGCCTATGACAGGCACTTTTATATACACACATTAAACACGCATTAAGAAATAAATGTATGTCCCTATCTCGAATAGTCTTTCGAAAATCCGAAGTTATTCACATAAGGCCTCACCAAGGGCCAGGTCTCAGTTACACTGTGATATTGGTCGATATGGTACCCTTGTTCGTTGTAAGGATTCCGCAATATAAACGGTAAGTATGTGGATCAGGTAGGTGTTGGGAGCTTATTTCATGTCCCTATCCCGCATTATCACCCTACAATCCTAAGTGATTCACATATGCCATAAACTTAAACCAGTCTCGGCTATACAGTGGCAATGGTTCGCTTGCTTGTTTTAAGGTTATCGCACCATAACAGTTGTATATTGGATATTAGGTATTGGGAGTCTTACCATGTCCTATCCTGCATAACTTGCCTAAAATCCTAGGTTATTCAAATATATGCCATCATTTGGTGCAAGGTCTCGGCTGAACAGTGACATATGTCCATATTGTCGCAGTGCACGTTTTAATGTTTCCACACAATAACAAACAATAACGCTGCAAGAATATCGGGTAAATTACTAATATGCATAATGGGCATATTTTATGTCCCTATCCCGCATAGCATAGGATATTTTCATGTTTCAACACCGAGTATGGCCAGGTCTCGGCTAAACGGTGACATAGGTCGCTATGGTCTCCTTTCTCGTTTAAAGGTTTCCGCACCATAACATGTTAGTAATGCCAGGTAGGCATTGGAAGTATTTTTCATGTCCCTATCTAGCCTAGCATAACTTGCCTAGGTTGATTCATATACCATCGCTTCAAGCCAAATATTGGCTACAAAGTGTCATAGGTTACTACTCATTGTAATGTTATCGCACCATAAAAGTTGTATGTTGGCTAAATAGTACTTGGGATTCTTTTGAATGCCCATTTCCCGCAAAATCTGCCTTAAATCCTAACTAATTCACATATGGAATCATCTGGGGTAAAGTCTCGGCTACACAGTGACTAAGGTCGCTATGATCTCTTTGAGTGTTGTAAGGTTTCCGCACCATAACAATGCCAGAATATAAATAACTAAATATCCATTAGGAGCAAATTTCATGTCCCTATCCCGCATAGCCTGCATAAATTCCTATGATATTCATATGTTCACTCACCGTGTATGGCCAGGTCGCGATTTGGGTCGCTATGGTATATGTGTTCGTGTTCATGTTTTCGCTGTTTGTTATTAATGCAATGAAGGCATTTGGAGCTTATTTCATGCCCCTTTCCCTCGAAGCCTGCCTAAAATTCTTGGTAATTCAGCGATGTTATCACTTAAAGCGAGGTCTGGGCTACAAAGTGCCATAGGTCCATTCGTGCGCTTGCTCGTGTTAAGGGTTTCGCACCGTTTTAGTTGTATATTGGGTAAATAGAAACTGGGAGTCATTTTCATTTCCCTATCCCGCATAACCTGCCTATATATTTACATAAACCATCATCTGGGAAAGGTCAAGTCTACTTAGTAACGTAAGTCACTATGTCCCCTTACTCGTTTTAAGGTTTCCGCGCAATGCCAGATTATGAGGGAAATAGACATTGGTAGCCTTTCCATGTCCCTTTCCTGCATAGCCTGCCTAGGACTAGGTCTTAGCTACACGCTGACATAGGTCGTTATGGTCCACTTGCTCGTTGTAATGTTTCCGCACCATAACTTGTAATGAAAATGTGGCAAATAGGCATTGGGAGCATTTTCCATGTCTCTATCTTGCATAGCATGCCTACAATACGAGGTTATTCATATGAAGTATCACATAGGACAAGATCTCGTCTATAAGGTGACATATGTTGCTATGGTCCCGTTTGTCGTTTTAAGGTTTCTGAACCATAACATGTAACGAATATGTGTCAAATAGACATTGGGAGCCTTTTCCATGTCCCCATCACACATAGCCTGCCTAAAATCCTGTTATATCACCTAAGACTAGGTTTCGGCTAAACGATGACATAGGTCGCTTTGGTCCCGTTTCTCGTTTGTTTTAAGTTTTCTGCACCATAATATGTAATGAATATAGGACAAAAGCCATTGGGAGCATTTTCCTAGTCCCCAACTCGCATAGCATGCCTAATATCCTAGGTTATTCATATGCACTATGACCTAGGACTAGGTCTCGACTACATTATGGCATAGGTCGATATGGTACCCTTGATCGTTTTAATTTTTCCGCGCCATATCCAGCTAATGACTATGCCGTAAATAGGAATATGGAGCCTTTTCCATGTCCCTATCACGCATAGTCTGCCTAAAATAATAGGTTACTCATATATTCTATCACCTACGACTAGGTCTCGTCTATAAGGTGAAATAGGTCGATATGGTCCCGTTTCTCGTTTTAAGGTTTCTGCACCATGGCATATAATAAATATGAGTCAAATAGACATTGGGAGCCTTTTCCGCGTCACCATCCCACATAGCCTGCCGAAAATCCTAGGTTATTCATAACTAAGATTAGGTTTCTGCTAAACAATGACATAGGTCGCTTTGGTCCCGTTTCTTGTTTTAAGTTTTCTGCATCATAACATGTAATAAATATGAAGCAAATGAGCATTGGAACACTTTTTCCATGTCCCAATCTCGCATAGCCTGCCTAAAATCCTAGGTAATTTAAATGCATTATCACCTAGGACTAGATCTAAGATACACGCTGACATAGGTCGGTATGGTCTCCTTGTCTGTTTCAAGGTTTCTGCACCATAACCTTTAATGAGTATGAGGTAAAATAGGCATTGTGAGCATTTTCCATGTCCCTATCACGCATAGCCTGCCGAAAATCTTACGTTATTCATTTGTACTATCATCTAGGACTCGGTCTCTGCTACATGGTGACATAGGTCGCTATTGTCCCCTTGCTTGTTTTAAGGTTTCTGCACCAAAACATGTATAGAATATGAATCAAATATACATTGGGAGCCTTTTCCATGTCCCTATCTCGCATAGAATACCTAAAATCCTAGGTTATTCATATGTACTATCACCTAGGACTAGGTCTTGGCTACATGATGACAAAGGGCTATATGATCCCCATGCTCTTTTAAGGTTTCCGCACCACAACATGCAATGAATATGAGACAAATAGGCATTGTGAGCATTTTCCATGTCCCTATCTCGCATAGTCTGCCTAAAATCTTAAATATTCATATGTACTATCACCTAGGACTAGGTTTAAGATACACGCTGATATAGGTCGGTATGGTCTCCTTGCTCGTTTGAAGGTTTTTGCACCATAACATTTAATGAATATGAGGTAAACATAGGCATTGGGAGCCTTTATCATGTCCTTATCTCGCATACCCTGCCTAAAATCCTAGGTAGTTCATATGTACTATCACCTAGGACTAGGTCTCGGCTACACGCTGACATAGTTCGCTATGGCCCCCTTGCTTGTTTTAAGGTTAAAGCATCATAACGTAATAATATGAGGCAAATAGGGATTTGGGGCCTTTTCCATGTCCCTATCTCGCATAGCCTGCCTAAAATCCTGGTAATACATATATACTATCACATAGGACTAGGTTTAATCCACGAGCTGACATAGGTCACTATTGTCCTCTTGCTCGTTTTAAGGTTTCTGCACCGTATCATTTAATGAATATGAGTTAAAAATAGGCATTTGGTGCCTTAACCATATCACTTTCTAGCACAATCTGCCTTAAATCCTATGTAATTCATATGTACTATCACCTAGGATTAGGTTTAAGCAACGACCTGCCATAGGTCGGTTTGGTCCCGTTGCTCGTTCCAAGGTTTTTTGCACCATAACATGTAATGAATATGAGGAAAATAGGCATTGGGAGCCTTTTCCATGTTGTCCCTATCACCCATAGTCTACCTAAAATCCTAGGTAATTAATATGTACTATCACCTAGGTCTTGGTCTAAGCTACACGCTGACATAGGGCGGTATGGTCCCCTTGCTTGTTTGAAGGTTTTTGCACAATAACATGTAATGAATATTAGGACAATGGACCTTGAGAGCATTATCCATGTCCCTATCTCGCATAGCCTGCCTAAAATCCTAGATAATTCATATGCACTATCATCTAGTACTAGGTCTGTCCTACATGGTGACATAGGTCGCTTTGGTCACCTTGCTCGTTATCAGGTTTCCGCACCAAAACATGTATATAATATGAATCAAACATGCATTGGGAGCCTTTTCCATGTCCCTATCTCGCATAGCATGCCTAAAATCCTAGGTTATTCATATGTACTATAACCGAGTACTAGGTCTCGGCTGCATGATGACAAAGGTCGATATGGTCCCGATGCTCGTTTTAAGGTTTCCGCACCATAACATGTAATGAATATTAGACAATTATACATTGGGAGCCTTTTCCATGTCCCTATCTCGCGTAGCCTGCCAAATATCTTAGGTTATTCATATGTACTATCACCTAGGACTAGGTCTAAGAAACAAGCTGACATAGGTCGGTATGGTCTCCTTGCTCGTTTAAAGGTTTCTGCACCGTAACATTTAGTGAATATGAGGTAAAAATAGGCATCGCGAGCCTTTTCCATGTCCATATCTCGCATAGCCTGCATAAAATCCTAAGTGATTCATATGTACTATCACATAGGACTAGGTCTAAGCTACATCTTGACATAGGTCACTTTGGTCCCCTTAATTGTTTTAAGGTTTTTGCGCAATAACATGCAATAAATGTGAGGCAAATTGGCATTGGCAGCATTTTTCATGTCCCTATCTCGCACAGCCTGCCTAAAATCCTGGGTAATTCATATGTACTATCATCTAGGACTAGGTTCAATCAACGAGCTGACATAGGTCGCTATGGTCCCCTTGTTTTTTAATGGTTTCTACACCATACCATTTAATAAATATGAGGTAAAAATAGTCATTTGGAGCCTTTTCCATGTCACTTTCTCGTACAATCTGCCTAAAATCCTAGGTAATCCATATGTACTATCACCTAGGACTAGGTCTAAGCAACAAACTCTCATAGGTCTCTATGGTCCCCTTGCTCGTTTTAAGTTTTCTTCACCATAACATGTACTGAAAATAAGGCAAATAGGCATAAGAGGCCATTTTCCATGTCCCTATATCACATAGCCTGCCTACAATCCAATAATTCATATGTACTATCATCTAGCACTAGGTCTGAGCAACGAGCTGACATAGGTCGCTTTGATCCCCTTGCTCGTTTTAAGGTTTTTGCACCATAGCATGTAATGAATATGAGGCAAATATGCATTGGTAGCCTTTATCATGTCCCTATCACTCATAGCCTACCTAAAATCCTAGGTAATTCATATGTACTATCACCTAGGACTAGGTGTAAGCTACACGCTGACATAGGGCGCTATGGTCCCCTTGCTCGTTCGAACGTTTCTGCACCATAACATGTAATGACTATGAGGCAAATATACACTGGGAGCCTTTTCAATGTCCCTATCTCGCATAGCCTGCCTAAAATCATACGTTATTAATATGTACTATCACCTAGGACTAGGTTTCTGCTACATGGTGGCATAGGTCGCTTTGGTCCCGTTTCTCGTTTTAAGGTTTCTGCACCATAGCATGTAATTAATACGAGGCAAATAGGCATTGAGAGCCTTTTTCATATACCTATCTCGCAAAGCGTGCCTAAAATTCTATGTTATTCATATGTACTATCACCTAGGACTTGGTCTCGTCTACATGGTGACACATGTCGCTGTGGTACCTTTGCTCGTTTAAATGTTTTCGTGCCATAACAAGTTTATGGCTATGCGGCAAATATATATTGGGGGTCTATTCCATGTTCCTCTACCGCAAAGCCTGCCTTAAATCCTAAGAATTTCACCTAAGACTAGGTCTCGGCTAAACGATGAAATACGTTTCTTTGGTCCCGTTTCTCGTTTTAAATTTTCTGCACCATAACATGTAATGAATGTAGGGCAATAGGCATTGGGAGCCTTTTTCATGTCTCGCATAGCCTGCCTAAAATCCTAGGTAATTCATATGTACTATCATCTAGGACTAGGTTTAAGCAACGAGCTGACATAGGTCGCTATGGTCCCCGTGCTCGTTTTAAGGTTTCTGAACGATAACATGTAATAAATGTGAGGCAAATTGGCATTTGGAGCATTTTTCATGTCCCTATCTTGCATAGCCTGCCTAAAATTCTAGGTAATTCATATGTACTATCATCTAGGACTAGGTCCAAGAACGAGCTTACATAGGTCGGTATGGTACCTTTATTCGTTTTAAGGTTTCTGCTACATAACATGTAATGAACATGGGTCAAATTGGCATTTGGAGCCTTTTCCATGTTCCTTTTTCGCATAACATGCCTAAAGTCCGAGGTTATTCATATGTACTATCATCTAGGACTAGGTCTCGTTTACAAGGTTACATAGGTCGCTATGGTCCCGTTTCTCGTTTTAAGGTTTCTGAACCATAACATGTAACGAATATTAGTCATATAGACATTTGGAGCCTTTTCCATGTCCCCATTTAACACAGCCTGCCTTAAATCCTAGGAAATTCATATGTTCAATCACCTAGGAGTAGGTCTCAGCTAAACGATGACTTACGTTTCTTTGGTCCCGTTTCTCGTTTTACATTTTATGCACCATAGCATGTAATGAATGTAGGGCAATAGGCATTGGGAGCCTTTTTCATGTTTCGCATAGCCTGCCTAAAATCCTAGGTAATTCATATGTACTATCATCTAGGACTAGGTTCAAGCAACGAGCTGACATAGGTCGCTATGGTCCCCGTGCTCGTTTTAAGGTTTCTGCACCATAACATTTAATGAAGATGAGGTAAATATAGGCATTCAGAGTCTTTTCCATGTCCCTATCTCGCACAATCTGCCTAAAATCCTAGGTAATTTATACATACTATCACCTAGGACTAGGTCTAAGCTACACGCTGACATAGGCCGCTATGGTCCCCTTGCTCGTTTTAATGTTTTTGAACCATAACATGTAATGAATATGAGGCAAATATGTATAAGGGGTCTTTTCCATGTCCCTATATCGCATAGCCTGCCTAAAATCCTAGATAATTCATATTTACTATCACCTAGGACTAGGTCTAAGCAACGAGCTGACATAGGTCGCTTTGGTCCCCTTGCTTGTTTAAGGTTTTTGCAACATAACATTTGATGACTATGATGTAAAAATAGACATTTTGAGTCTTTCCCATGTCCCTATCACGCACAATCTGCCTAAAATCCTAGATAATTCATATGTACTATCTCCTAGGACTAGGTCTAAGCTACACGGTGACATAGGTCGCTGTGGTCCTCTTGCTCGTTGTAAGGATTCTGAACCAAAACGTGTAATGAACATGAGTCAAATAGGCATGTGGAGCATTTTCCATGTCCCTATCTCGTATAGCCAGCCTAAAATCCTTGGTTATTCATATATACTATCACCTAGGACTAGGTCTAAGCTACACACTGACATAGGGCACTATGGTCCCCTTGCTCGTATAAAGGTTTTTGCACAATAACATGTAATGAATATGAGGCAAATTGGCATTGCGGGCATTTTCAATGTCCCTATCTCGCATAGCGTGCCTAAAATCTTACGTTATTCATGTATACTATTATCTAGGACTAGGTCTCTGCTACATTGTGACATAAGTCGCTTTGGTCCCCTTGCTCCTTTTAAGGTTACCGCACCAAAACATGAAAAGAATATGAATCAAATATGCATTGGGAGCCTTTTCCATGTCCCTATCTCGCATAGCATACCTAAAATCCTAGGTTATTCATATGTACTATCATCTAGGACTAGGTCTCGGATGCATGATGACAAAGGTCGATATGGTCCCCATGCTCGTTTTAAGGTTTCCGCACCATAACATGTAATGAATATGAGACAAATAGGCATTGGGAGCCTTTTCCATGTCCCTATCTCGCGTAGCCTGCCAAATATCTTAGGTTATTCATTTGTACTATCACCTAGGACTAGATCTAAGAAACAAGCTGACATAGGTCGGTATGGTCTCCTTGCTTGTTTAAAGGTTTCTGCACCGTAACATTTAGTGAATATGAGGTAAAAATAGGCATTGGGAGCCTTTTCCATGTCTCTATCTCGCACAATCTGCCTAAAATCCTAGGTAATTGATATGTTCTATCACCTTGGATTAGGTCTAAGCTACACGCTTACATAGGTCGCTATGGTCCCCTTGCTCGATTTAATGTTTCTGCACCATAACATTTATTGAATATGAGGTAAAAATAGGCATTTGGAGCCTTTTCCATGTCCCTTTCTCGCAAAGCCTTTCTTAATTCCTAGGTAATTCATATATTCTATCACCTAGGATTAGGTCTATGCTATACGCTAACATAGGTCGCTGCTCATTTTAAGGTTTCTGCACCATAACATGTAATGAATATGAGACATATAGGGATTGGGAGCCTTATCCATTTTCCTATCTCGTATAGCCTGCCTATATTCCTAGGTAATTCATATGTACTATCACCTAGGACTAGATCTAAGTCACACACTGACATAGTTCGCTATGGTCCCGTTGCTCGTTTTAAGGTTAATGCATCATAACTTGTAATAATAAGAGGCAAATAGGCATTGGGAGCCTTTTCCATGTCCCTATATCGCATAGCCTGCCTAAAATCCTAGGTAATTCATATGTACTATCACCTAGGACTAGGTCTAAGCAACGAGCTGACATAGGTCGCCATGGTACCCTTCCTCTTAATTATTTAATGGTTTCTGCACCATACCATGTAATAACATTTAATGAATATGAGGTAAAAATAGGCATTTGGAGCCTTTTCCATGTCACTTTCTCGCACAATCTGTCTAATATCCTATATAATTCATATGTACTATCACCTAGGAATAGGTCTAAGCAACGAACTGGCATAGGTCGGTTTGGTCCCCTTGCTCGTTCTAAGGTTTTTTTGCACAATAACATGTAATGAATATGAGGGAAATAGGCATTGGGAGCCTTTTCCATGCCCCTATCACTCATAGCCTACCAAAAATTCTAGGTAATTCTTATGTTCTATCACCTAGGATTAGGTCTAAGCTACACGCTAACATAGGTCGCTGTGGTCCCCTTGCTTGTTTTAAGGTTTCTGCTCCATAACATGTAATGAATATGAGGCAAATAGGGATTGTGAGCCGTTTCCATGTCCCTATCTCGTATAGCCTGCCTAAAATCCTAGGTAATTCATATGAACTATCACCTAGGACTAGGTCTAAGCCACACGCTGACATAGTTCGCTATGGTCCCCTTGCTCGTTTTAAGGTTAATGCACCATAACATGTAATAATAAGAGGCAAATAGGTATTGGGAGCCTTTCCCATGTCCCTAAATCGCATAGCCTGCCTAAAACCCTAGGTAATTCATATGTACTATCACCTAGGACTTGGTCTGAGCAACGAGCTGACAAAGGTCGCTATGGTGACGTATGGTCCCCTTAATTATTTTAAGGCTTCTGCACCATACCATGTAATAAATGTGAGTCAAATTGGCATTGGGAGCATTTTTTATGTCCCTATCACGCATAGCCTGCCGAAAATCTTACGTTATTCATTTGTACTATCATCTAGGACTCGGTCTCTGCTACATGGTGACATAGGTCGCTATTGTCCCCTTGCTTGTTTTAAGGTTTCTGCACCAAAACATGTATAGAATATGAATCAAATATACATTGGGAGCCTTTTCCATGTCCCTATCTCGCATAGAATACCTAAAATCCTAGGTTATTCATATGTACTATCACCTAGGACTAGGTCTTGGCTACATGATGACAAAGGGCTATATGATCCCCATGCTCTTTTAAGGTTTCCGCACCACAACATGCAATGAATATGAGACAAATAGGCATTGTGAGCATTTTCCATGTCCCTATCTCGCATAGTCTGCCTAAAATCTTAAATATTCATATGTACTATCACCTAGGACTAGGTTTAAGATACACGCTGATATAGGTCGGTATGGTCTCCTTCCTCGTTTGAAGGTTTTTGCACCATAACATTTAATGAATATGACGTAAAAATAGGCATTGGGAGCCTTTATCATGTCCTTATCTCGCATACCCTGCCTAAAATCCTAGGTAGTTCATATGTACTATCACCTAGGACTAGGTCTCGGCTACACGCTGACATAGTTCGCTATGGCCCCCTTGCTTGTTTTAAGGTTAAAGCATCATAACGTAATAATATGAGGCAAATAGGGATTTGGGGCCTTTTCCATGTCCCTATCTCGCATAGCCTGCCTAAAATCCTGGTAATACATATATACTATCACATAGAACTAGGTTTAATCCACGAGCTGACATAGGTCACTATTGTCCTCTTGCTCGTTTTAAGGTTTCTGCACCGTATCATTTAATGAATATGAGTTAAAAATAGGCATTTGGTGCCTTAACCATATCACTTTCTAGCACAATCTGCCTTAAATCCTATGTAATTCATATGTACTATCACCTAGGATTAGGTTTAAGCAACGACCTGCCATAGGTCGGTTTGGTCCCCTTGCTCGTTCCAAGGTTTTTTGCACCATAACATGTAATGAATATGAGGAAAATAGGCATTGGGAGCCTTTTCCATGTTGTCCCTATCACCCATAGTCTACCTAAAATCCTAGGTAATTAATATGTACTATCACCTAGGTCTTGGTCTAAGCTACACGCTGACATAGGGCGGTATGGTCCCCTTGCTTGTTTGAAGGTTTTTGCACAATAACATGTAATGAATATTAGGACAATGGACCTTGAGAGCATTATCCATGTCCCTATCTCGCATAGCCTGCCTAAAATCCTAGATAATTCATATGCACTATCATCTAGTACTAGGTCTGTCCTACATGGTGACATAGGTCGCTTTGGTCACCTTGCTCGTTATCAGGTTTCCGCACCAAAACATGTATATAATATGAATCAAACATGCATTGGGAGTAGGGATGCAAACGAATATTCGAATATTCGAATATTCGATCGAACGTTTGGTATTCGAATGTCAAAATAGGTATTCGAATATTCGATGTTTTTGTTGAAATAATAAATTAATACACTTTTTGCCTACAACTGTCATCTTCGTCTGTCTTGTTTTTACAACGACCCCTAATGCCATAGGTGTGAACTTGATGACACTATACACGCGTCATATCGGATATATCGCCGGGAACTATAAACAGTCCCCGTAATTTTGCATTTACTGGCTGTTAGACAAGTGACATAAAACACATTCCAATTATTTTGGGTACATTTAAATGACCATGCCAATTAAGGGTTTAAGAGATCGGCCTTTATACCAATGTTTTGTCTTCACTGCTAATCAAGCTTGGCGATATTGCTCAAATCGCCTTGATGATACGAGGGACATGTGCTAGTTACTGTTTCCATGTTTTCAATATAACGCTCTTATGTACAAAAATTAACTGAAAGTGTATGGTTTAACGTTTAAGGATATATGTCCTGTATTGTTGTACAATACCTAAGACAAAAGCGACGTTTAGACATGGTGTCGTTTTCTATAAATATATTTCGTAAACATCAATCCCAGAACGAGGCTGCAAGTCCCACGTTGGCGTATATCGTCATTTAACCGGGACAAACGCAATTCCCTGATCTTATTTTGCATTTTTTACAAAAATGAACGCAGAGGTTTGTTTTTTTGTTAAAGATATATTGCTTTTTCTTGGGATATATTTTGTAAATGGGAAATTCAAAGGCTAATTTGTGGAACAATAAGGGTCCGTCGCGTGTACCGAATACGACCAGGAAGGGTAACAGGGCCCCCACTATTACTTTAGTGAATAATAATAGTTTACTACAATTCTTAAAGGTTCATTTTGGTGTTCGAATATTCGAATATTCGATCGAAAGAATTACCGAATATTCGAATATCACTTTTGCCATTCGTTTGCATCCCTAATTGGGAGCCTTTTCCATGTCCCTATCTCGCATAGCATGCCTAAAATCCTAGGTTATTCATATGTACTATAACCGAGTACTAGGTCTCGGCTGCATGATGACAAAGGTCGATATGGTCCCGATGCTCGTTTTAAGGTTTCCGCACCATAACATGTAATGAATATTAGACAATTATACATTGGGAGCCTTTTCCATGTCCCTATCTCGCGTAGCCTGCCAAATATCTTAGGTTATTCATATGTACTATCACCTAGGACTAGGTCTAAGAAACAAGCTGACATAGGTCGGTATGGTCTCCTTGCTCGTTTAAAGGTTTCTGCACCGTAACATTTAGTGAATATGAGGTAAAAATAGGCATCGCGAGCCTTTTCCATGTCCATATCTCGCATAGCCTGCATAAAATCCTAAGTGATTCATATGTACTATCACATAGGACTAGGTCTAAGCTACATCTTGACATAGGTCACTTTGGTCCCCTTAATTGTTTTAAGGTTTTTGCGCAATAACATGCAATAAATGTGAGGCAAATTGGCATTGGCAGCATTTTTCATGTCCCTATCTCGCACAGCCTGCCTAAAATCCTGGGTAATTCATATGTACTATCATCTAGGACTAGGTTCAATCAACGAGCTGACATAGGTCGCTATGGTCCCCTTGTTTTTTAATGGTTTCTACACCATACCATTTAATAAATATGAGGTAAAAATAGTCATTTGGAGCCTTTTCCATGTCACTTTCTCGTACAATCTGCCTAAAATCGTAGGTAATCCATATGTACTATCACCTAGGACTAGGTCTAAGCAACAAACTCTCATAGGTCTCTATGGTCCCCTTGCTCGTTTTAAGTTTTCTTCACCATAACATGTACTGAAAATAAGGCAAATAGGCATAAGAGGCCATTTTCCATGTCCCTATATCACATAGCCTGCCTACAATCCAATAATTCATATGTACTATCATCTAGCACTAGGTCTGAGCAACGAGCTGACATAGGTCGCTTTGGTCCCCTTGCTCGTTTTAAGGTTTTTGCACCATAGCATGTAATGAATATGAGGCAAATATGCATTGGTAGCCTTTATCATGTCCCTATCACTCATAGCCTACCTAAAATCCTAGGTAATTCATATGTACTATCACCTAGGACTAGGTGTAAGCTACACGCTGACATAGGGCGCTATGGTCCCCTTGCTCGTTCGAACGTTTCTGCACCATAACATGTAATGACTATGAGGCAAATATACACTGGGAGCCTTTTCAATGTCCCTATCTCGCATAGCCTGCCTAAAATCATACGTTATTAATATGTACGATCACCTAGGACTAGGTTTCTGCTACATGGTGGCATAGGTCGCTTTGGTCCCGTTTCTCGTTTTAAGGTTTCTGCACCATAGCATGTAATTAATACGAGGCAAATAGGCATTGAGAGCCTTTTTCATATACCTATCTCGCAAAGCGTGCCTAAAATTCTATGTTATTCATATGTACTATCACCTAGGACTTGGTCTCGTCTACATGGTGACACATGTCGCTGTGGTACCTTTGCTCGTTTAAATGTTTTCGTGCCATAACAAGTTTATGGCTATGCGGCAAATATATATTGGGGGTCTATTCCATGTTCCTCTACCGCAAAGCCTGCCTTAAATCCTAAGAATTTCACCTAAGACTAGGTCTCGGCTAAACGATGAAATACGTTTCTTTGGTCCCGTTTCTCGTTTTAAATTTTCTGCACCATAACATGTAATGAATGTAGGGCAATAGGCATTGGGAGCCTTTTTCATGTCTCGCATAGCCTGCCTAAAATCCTAGGTAATTCATATGTACTATCATCTAGGACTAGGTTTAAGCAACGAGCTGACATAGGTCGCTATGGTCCCCGTGCTCGTTTTAAGGTTTCTGAACGATAACATGTAATAAATGTGAGGCAAATTGGCATTTGGAGCATTTTTCATGTCCCTATCTTGCATAGCCTGCCTAAAATTCTAGGTAATTCATATGTACTATCATCTAGGACTAGGTCCAAGAACGAGCTTACATAGGTCGGTATGGTACCTTTATTCGTTTTAAGGTTTCTGCTACATAACATGTAATGAACATGGGTCAAATTGGCATTTGGAGCCTTTTCCATGTTCCTTTTTCGCATAACATGCCTAAAGTCCGAGGTTATTCATATGTACTATCATCTAGGACTAGGTCTCGTTTACAAGGTTACATAGGTCGCTATGGTCCCGTTTCTCGTTTTAAGGTTTCTGAACCATAACATGTAACGAATATGAGTCATATAGACATTTGGAGCCTTTTCCATGTCCCCATTTAACACAGCCTGCCTTAAATCCTAGGAAATTCATATGTTCAATCACCTAGGAGTAGGTCTCAGCTAAACGATGACTTACGTTTCTTTGGTCCCGTTTCTCGTTTTACATTTTATGCACCATAGCATGTAATGAATGTAGGGCAATAGGCATTGGGAGCCTTTTTCATGTTTCGCATAGCCTGCCTAAAATCCTAGGTAATTCATATGTACTATCATCTAGGACTAGGTTCAAGCAACGAGCTGACATAGGTCGCTATGGTCCCCGTGCTCGTTTTAAGGTTTCTGCACCATAACATTTAATGAAGATGAGGTAAATATAGGCATTCAGAGTCTTTTCCATGTCCCTATCTCGCACAATCTGCCTAAAATCCTAGGTAATTTATACATACTATCACCTAGGACTAGGTCTAAGCTACACGCTGACATAGGCCGCTATGGTCCCCTTGCTCGTTTTAATGTTTTTGAACCATAACATGTAATGAATATGAGGCAAATATGTATAAGGGGTCTTTTCCATGTCCCTATATCGCATAGCCTGCCTAAAATCCTAGATAATTCATATTTACTATCACCTAGGACTAGGTCTAAGCAACGAGCTGACATAGGTCGCTTTGGTCCCCTTGCTTGTTTAAGGTTTTTGCAACATAACATTTGATGAATATGATGTAAAAATAGACATTTTGAGTCTTTCCCATGTCCCTATCACGCACAATCTGCCTAAAATCCTAGATAATTCAAATGTACTATCTCCTAGGACTAGGTCTAAGCTACACGGTGGCATATGTCGCTGTGGTCCTCTTGCTCGTTGTAAGGATTCTGAACCAAAACGTGTAATGAATATGAGTCAAATAGGCATGTGGAGCATTTTCCATGTCCCTATCTCGTATAGCCAGCCTAAAATCCTTGGTTATTCATATATACTATCACCTAGGACTAGGTCTAAGCTACACACTGACATAGGGCACTATGGTCCCCTTGCTCGTATAAAGGTTTTTGCACAATAACATGTAATGAATATGAGGCAAATTGGCATTGCGGGCATTTTCAATGTCCCTATCTCGCATAGCGTGCCTAAAATCTTACGTTATTCATGTATACTATTATCTAGGACTAGGTCTCTGCGACATTGTGACATAAGTCGCTTTGGTCCCCTTGCTCCTTTTAAGGTTACCGCACCAAAACATGAAAAGAATATGAATCAAATATGCATTGGGAGCCTTTTCCATGTCCCTATCTCGCATAGCATACCTAAAATCCTAGGTTATTCATATGTACTATCATCTAGGACTAGGTCTCGGATGCATGATGACAAAGGTCGATATGGTCCCCATGCTCGTTTTAAGGTTTCCGCACCATAACATGTAATGAATATGAGACAAATAGGCATTGGGAGCCTTTTCCATGTCCCTATCTCGCGTAGCCTGCCAAATATCTTAGGTTATTCATTTGTACTATCACCTAGGACTAGATCTAAGAAACAAGCTGACATAGGTCGGTATGGTCTCCTTGCTTGTTTAAAGGTTTCTGCACCGTAACATTTAGTGAATATGAGGTAAAAATAGGCATTGGGAGCCTTTTCCATGTCTCTATCTCGCACAATCTGCCTAAAATCCTAGGTAATTGATATGTTCTATCACCTTGGATTAGGTCTAAGCTACACGCTTACATAGGTCGCTATGGTCCCCTTGCTCGATTTAATGTTTCTGCACCATAACATTTATTGAATATGAGGTAAAAATAGGCATTTGGGGCCTTTTCCATGTCCCTTTCTCGCAAAGCCTTTCTTAATTCCTAGGTAATTCATATATTCTATCACCTAGGATTAGGTCTATGCTATACGCTAACATAGGTCGCTGCTCATTTTAAGGTTTCTGCACCATAACATGTAATGAATATGAGACATATAGGGATTGGGAGCCTTATCCATTTTCCTATCTCGTATAGCCTGCCTATATTCCTAGGTAATTCATATGTACTATCACCTAGGACTAGATCTAAGTCACACACTGACATAGTTCGCTTTGGTCCCGTTGCTCGTTTTAAGGTTAATGCATCATAACTTGTAATAATAAGAGGCAAATAGGCATTGGGAGCCTTTTCCATGTCCCTATATCGCACAGCCTGCCTAAAATCCTAGGTAATTCATATGTACTATCACCTAGGACTAGGTCTAAGCAACGAGCTGACATAGGTCGCCATGGTCCCCTTCCTCTTAATTATTTAATGGTTTCTGCACCATACCATGTAATAACATTTAATGAATATGAGGTAAAAATAGGCATTTGGAGCCTTTTCCATGTCACTTTCTCGCACAATCTGTCTAATATCCTATATAATTCATATGTACTATCACCTAGGAATAGGTCTAAGCAACGAACTGGCATAGGTCGGTTTGGTCCCCTTGCTCGTTCTAAGGTTTTTTTGCACAATAACATGTAATGAATATGAGGGAAATAGGCATTGGGAGCCTTTTCCATGCCCCTATCACTCATAGCCTACCAAAAATTCTAGGTAATTCTTATGTTCTATCACCTAGGATTAGGTCTAAGCTACACGCTAACATAGGTCGCTGTGGTCCCCTTGCTTGTTTTAAGGTTTCTGCTCCATAACATGTAATGAATATGAGGCAAATAGGGATTGTGAGCCGTTTCCATGTCCCTATCTCGTATAGCCTGCCTAAAATCCTAGGTAATTCATATGAACTATCACCTAGGACTAGGTCTAAGCCACACGCTGACATAGTTCGCTATGGTCCCCTTGCTCGTTTTAAGGTTAATGCACCATAACATGTAATAATAAGAGGCAAATAGGTATTGGGAGCCTTTCCCATTTCCCTAAATCACATAGCCTGCCTAAAACCCTAGGTAATTCATATGTACTATCACCTAGGACTTGGTCTGAGCAACGAGCTGACAAAGGTCGCTATGGTGACGTATGGTCCCCTTAATTATTTTAAGGCTTCTGCACCATACCATGTAATAAATGTGAGTCAAATTGGCATTGGGAGCATTTTTTATGTCCCTATCACGCATAGCCTGCCGAAAATCTTACGTTATTCATTTGTACTATCATCTAGGACTCGGTCTCTGCTACATGGTGACATAGGTCGCTATTGTCCCCTTGCTTGTTTTAAGGTTTCTGCACCAAAACATGTATAGAATATGAATCAAATATACATTGGGAGCCTTTTCCATGTCCCTATCTCGCATAGAATACCTAAAATCCTAGGTTATTCATATGTACTATCACCTAGGAAATAGGTCTTGGCTACATGATGACAAAGGGCTATATGATCCCCATGCTCTTTTAAGGTTTCCGCACCACAACATGCAATGAATATGAGACAAATAGGCATTGTGAGCATTTTCCATGTCCCTATCTCGCATAGTCTGCCTAAAATCTTAAATATTCATATGTACTATCACCTAGGACTAGGTTTAAGATACACGCTGATATAGGTCGGTATGGTCTCCTTGCTCGTTTGAAGGTTTTTGCACCATAACATTTAATGAATATGACGTAAAAATAGGCATTGGGAGCCTTTATCATGTCCTTATCTCGCATACCCTGCCTAAAATCCTAGGTAGTTCATATGTACTATCACCTAGGACTAGGTCTCGGCTACACGCTGACATAGTTCGCTATGGCCCCCCTTGCTTGTTTTAAGGTTAAAGCATCATAACGTAATAATATGAGGCAAATAGGGATTTGGGGCCTTTTCCATGTCCCTATCTCGCATAGCCTGCCTAAAATCCTGGTAATACACATATACTATCACATAGGACTAGGCTTAATCCACGAGCTGACATAGGTCACTATTGTCCTCTTGCTCGTTTTTAAGGTTTCTGCACCGTATCATTTAATGAATATGAGTTAAAAATAGGCATTTGGTGCCTTAACCATATCACTTTCTAGCACAATCTGCCTTAAATCCTATGTAATTCATATGTACTATCACCTAGGATTAGGTTTAAGCAACGACCTGCCATAGGTCGGTTTGGTCCCCTTGCTCGTTCCAAGGTTTTTTGCACCATAACATGTAATGAATATGAGGAAAATAGGCATTGGGAGCCTTTTCCATGTTGTCCCTATCACCCATAGTCTACCTAAAATCCTAGGTAATTAATATGTACTATCACCTAGGTCTTGGTCTAAGCTACACGCTGACATAGGGCGGTATGGTCCCCTTGCTTGTTTGAAGGTTTTTGCACAATAACATGTAATGAATATTAGGACAATGGACCTTGAGAGCATTATCCATGTCCCTATCTCGCATAGCCTGCCTAAAATCCTAGATAATTCATATGCACTATCATCTAGTACTAGGTCTGTCCTACATGGTGACATAGGTCGCTTTGGTCACCTTGCTCGTTATCAGGTTTCCGCACCAAAACATGTATATAATATGAATCAAACATGCATTGGGAGCCTTTTCCATGTCCCTATCTCGCATAGCATGCCTAAAATCCTAGGTTATTCATATGTACTATAACCGAGTACTAGGTCTCGGCTGCATGATGACAAAGGTCGATATGGTCCCGATGCTCGTTTTAAGGTTTCCGCACCATAACATGTAATGAATATTAGACAATTATACATTGGGAGCCTTTTCCATGTCCCTATCTCGCGTAGCCTGCCAAATATCTTAGGTTATTCATATGTACTATCACCTAGGACTAGGTCTAAGAAACAAGCTGACATAGGTCGGTATGGTCTCCTTGCTCGTTTAAAGGTTTCTGCACCGTAACATTTAGTGAATATGAGGTAAAAATAGGCATCGCGAGCCTTTTCCATGTCCATATCTCGCATAGCCTGCATAAAATCCTAAGTGATTCATATGTACTATCACATAGGACTAGGTCTAAGCTACATCTTGACATAGGTCACTTTGGTCCCCTTAATTGTTTTAAGGTTTTTGCGCAATAACATGCAATAAATGTGAGGCAAATTGGCATTGGCAGCATTTTTCATGTCCCTATCTCGCACAGCCTGCCTAAAATCCTGGGTAATTCATATGTACTATCATCTAGGACTAGGTTCAATCAACGAGCTGACATAGGTCGCTATGGTCCCCTTGTTTTTTAATGGTTTCTACACCATACCATTTAATAAATATGAGGTAAAAATAGTCATTTGGAGCCTTTTCCATGTCACTTTCTCGTACAATCTGCCTAAAATCCTAGGTAATCCATATGTACTATCACCTAGGACTAGGTCTAAGCAACAAACTCTCATAGGTCTCTATGGTCCCCTTGCTCGTTTTAAGTTTTCTTCACCATAACATGTACTGAAAATAAGGCAAATAGGCATAAGAGGCCATTTTCCATGTCCCTATATCACATAGCCTGCCTACAATCCAATAATTCATATGTACTATCATCTAGCACTAGGTCTGAGCAACGAGCTGACATAGGTCGCTTTGGTCCCCTTGCTCGTTTTAAGGTTTTTGCACCATAGCATGTAATGAATATGAGGCAAATATGCATTGGTAGCCTTTATCATGTCCCTATCACTCATAGCCTACCTAAAATCCTAGGTAATTCATATGTACTATCACCTAGGACTAGGTGTAAGCTACACGCTGACATAGGGCGCTATGGTCCCCCTTGCTCGTTCGAACGTTTCTGCACCATAACATGTAATGACTATGAGGCAAATATACACTGGGAGCCTTTTCAATGTCCCTATCTCGCATAGCCTGCCTAAAATCATACGTTATTAATATGTACTATCACCTAGGACTAGGTTTCTGCTACATGGTGGCATAGGTCGCTTTGGTCCCGTTTCTCGTTTTAAGGTTTCTGCACCATAGCATGTAATTAATACGAGGCAAATAGGCATTGAGAGCCTTTTTCATATACCTATCTCGCAAAGCGTGCCTAAAATTCTATGTTATTCATATGTACTATCACCTAGGACTTGGTCTCGTCTACATGGTGACACATGTCGCTGTGGTACCTTTGCTCGTTTAAATGTTTTCGTGCCATAACAAGTTTATGGCTATGCGGCAAATATATATTGGGGGTCTATTCCATGTTCCTCTACCGCAAAGCCTGCCTTAAATCCTAAGAATTTCACCTAAGACTAGGTCTCGGCTAAACGATGAAATACGTTTCTTTGGTCCCGTTTCTCGTTTTAAATTTTCTGCACCATAACATGTAATGAATGTAGGGCAATAGGCATTGGGAGCCTTTTTCATGTCTCGCATAGCCTGCCTAAAATCCTAGGTAATTCATATGTACTATCATCTAGGACTAGGTTTAAGCAACGAGCTGACATAGGTCGCTATGGTCCCCGTGCTCGTTTTAAGGTTTCTGAACGATAACATGTAATAAATGTGAGGCAAATTGGCATTTGGAGCATTTTTCATGTCCCTATCTTGCATAGCCTGCCTAAAATTCTAGGTAATTCATATGTACTATCATCTAGGACTAGGTCCAAGAACGAGCTTACATAGGTCGGTATGGTACCTTTATTCGTTTTAAGGTTTCTGCTACATAACATGTAATGAACATGGGTCAAATTGGCATTTGGAGCCTTTTCCATGTTCCTTTTTCGCATAACATGCCTAAAGTCCGAGGTTATTCATATGTACTATCATCTAGGACTAGGTCTCGTTTACAAGGTTACATAGGTCGCTATGGTCCCGTTTCTCGTTTTAAGGTTTCTGAACCATAACATGTAACGAATATGAGTCATATAGACATTTGGAGCCTTTTCCATGTCCCCATTTAACACAGCCTGCCTTAAATCCTAGGAAATTCATATGTTCAATCACCTAGGAGTAGGTCTCAGCTAAACGATGACTTACGTTTCTTTGGTCCCGTTTCTCGTTTTACATTTTATGCACCATAGCATGTAATGAATGTAGGGCAATAGGCATTGGGAGCCTTTTTCATGTTTCGCATAGCCTGCCTAAAATCCTAGGTAATTCATATGTACTATCATCTAGGACTAGGTTCAAGCAACGAGCTGACATAGGTCGCTATGGTCCCCGTGCTCGTTTTAAGGTTTCTGCACCATAACATTTAATGAAGATGAGGTAAATATAGGCATTCAGAGTCTTTTCCATGTCCCTATCTCGCACAATCTGCCTAAAATCCTAGGTAATTTATACATACTATCACCTAGGACTAGGTCTAAGCTACACGCTGACATAGGCCGCTATGGTCCCCTTGCTCGTTTTAATGTTTTTGAACCATAACATGTAATGAATATGAGGCAAATATGTATAAGGGGTCTTTTCCATGTCCCTATATCGCATAGCCTGCCTAAAATCCTAGATAATTCATATTTACTATCACCTAGGACTAGGTCTAAGCAACGAGCTGACATAGGTCGCTTTGGTCCCCTTGCTTGTTTAAGGTTTTTGCAACATAACATTTGATGAATATGATGTAAAAATAGACATTTTGAGTCTTTCCCATGTCCCTATCACGCACAATCTGCCTAAAATCCTAGATAATTCAAATGTACTATCTCCTAGGACTAGGTCTAAGCTACACGGTGGCATATGTCGCTGTGGTCCTCTTGCTCGTTGTAAGGATTCTGAACCAAAACGTGTAATGAATATGAGTCAAATAGGCATGTGGAGCATTTTCCATGTCCCTATCTCGTATAGCCAGCCTAAAATCCTTGGTTATTCATATATACTATCACCTAGGACTAGGTCTAAGCTACACACTGACATAGGGCACTATGGTCCCCTTGCTCGTATAAAGGTTTTTGCACAATAACATGTAATGAATATGAGGCAAATTGGCATTGCGGGCATTTTCAATGTCCCTATCTCGCATAGCGTGCCTAAAATCTTACGTTATTCATGTATACTATTATCTAGGACTAGGTCTCTGCGACATTGTGACATAAGTCGCTTTGGTCCCCTTGCTCCTTTTAAGGTTACCGCACCAAAACATGAAAAGAATATGAATCAAATATGCATTGGGAGCCTTTTCCATGTCCCTATCTCGCATAGCATACCTAAAATCCTAGGTTATTCATATGTACTATCATCTAGGACTAGGTCTCGGATGCATGATGACAAAGGTCGATATGGTCCCCATGCTCGTTTTAAGGTTTCCGCACCATAACATGTAATGAATATGAGACAAATAGGCATTGGGAGCCTTTTCCATGTCCCTATCTCGCGTAGCCTGCCAAATATCTTAGGTTATTCATTTGTACTATCACCTAGGACTAGATCTAAGAAACAAGCTGACATAGGTCGGTATGGTCTCCTTGCTTGTTTAAAGGTTTCTGCACCGTAACATTTAGTGAATATGAGGTAAAAATAGGCATTGGGAGCCTTTTCCATGTCTCTATCTCGCACAATCTGCCTAAAATCCTAGGTAATTGATATGTTCTATCACCTTGGATTAGGTCTAAGCTACACGCTTACATAGGTCGCTATGGTCCCCTTGCTCGATTTAATGTTTCTGCACCATAACATTTATTGAATATGAGGTAAAAATAGGCATTTGGAGCCTTTTCCATGTCCCTTTCTCGCAAAGCCTTTCTTAATTCCTAGGTAATTCATATATTCTATCACCTAGGATTAGGTCTATGCTATACGCTAACATAGGTCGCTGCTCATTTTAAGGTTTCTGCACCATAACATGTAATGAATATGAGACATATAGGGATTGGGAGCCTTATCCATTTTCCTATCTCGTATAGCCTGCCTATATTCCTAGGTAATTCATATGTACTATCACCTAGGACTAGATCTAAGTCACACACTGACATAGTTCGCTTTGGTCCCGTTGCTCGTTTTAAGGTTAATGCATCATAACTTGTAATAATAAGAGGCAAATAGGCATTGGGAGCCTTTTCCATGTCCCTATATCGCACAGCCTGCCTAAAATCCTAGGTAATTCATATGTACTATCACCTAGGACTAGGTCTAAGCAACGAGCTGACATAGGTCGCCATGGTCCCCTTCCTCTTAATTATTTAATGGTTTCTGCACCATACCATGTAATAACATTTAATGAATATGAGGTAAAAATAGCATTTGGAGCCTTTTCCATGTCACTTTCTCGCACAATCTGTCTAATATCCTATATAATTCATATGTACTATCACCTAGGAATAGGTCTAAGCAACGAACTGGCATAGGTCGGTTTGGTCCCCTTGCTCGTTCTAAGGTTTTTTTGCACAATAACATGTAATGAATATGAGGGAAATAGGCATTGGGAGCCTTTTCCATGCCCCTATCACTCATAGCCTACCAAAAATTCTAGGTAATTCTTATGTTCTATCACCTAGGATTAGGTCTAAGCTACACGCTAACATAGGTCGCTGTGGTCCCCTTGCTTGTTTTAAGGTTTCTGCTCCATAACATGTAATGAATATGAGGCAAATAGGATTGTGAGCCGTTTCCATGTCCCTATCTCGTATAGCCTGCCTAAAATCCTAGGTAATTCATATGAACTATCACCTAGGACTAGGTCTAAGCCACACGCTGACATAGTTCGCTATGGTCCCCTTGCTCGTTTTAAGGTTAATGCACCATAACATGTAATAATAAGAGGCAAATAGGTATTGGGAGCCTTTCCCATGTCCCTAAATCGCATAGCCTGCCTAAAACCTAGGTAATTCATATGTACTATCACCTAGGACTTGGTCTGAGCAACGAGCTGACAAAGGTCGCTATGGTGACGTATGGTCCCCTTAATTATTTTAAGGCTTCTGCACCATACCATGTAATAAATGTGAGTCAAATTGGCATTGGGAGCATTTTTTATGTCCCTATCACGCATAGCCTGCCGAAAATCTTACGTTATTCATTTGTACTATCATCTAGGACTCGGTCTCTGCTACATGGTGACATAGGTCGCTATTGCCCTTGCTTGTTTTAAGGTTTCTGCACCAAAACATGTATAGAATATGAATCAAATATACATTGGGAGCCTTTTCCATGTCCCTATCTCGCATAGAATACCTAAAATCCTAGGTATTCATATGTACTATCACCTAGGACTAGGTCTTGGCTACATGATGACAAAGGGCTATATGATCCCCATGCTCTTTTAAGGTTTCCGCACCACAACATGCAATGAATATGAGACAAATAGGCATTGTGAGCATTTTCCATGTCCCTATCTCGCATAGTCTGCCTAAAATCTTAAATATTCATATGTACTATCACCTAGGACTAGGTTTAAGATACACGCTGATATAGGTCGGTATGGTCTCCTTGCTCGTTTGAAGGTTTTTGCACCATAACATTTAATGAATATGACGTAAAAATAGGCATTGGGAGCCTTTATCATGTCCTTATCTCGCATACCCTGCCTAAAATCCTAGGTAGTTCATATGTACTATCACCTAGGACTAGGTCTCGGCTACACGCTGACATAGTTCGCTATGGCCCCCTTGCTTGTTTTAAGGTTAAAGCATCATAACGTAATAATATGAGGCAAATAGGGATTTGGGGCCTTTTCCATGTCCCTATCTCGCATAGCCTGCCTAAAATCCTGGTAATACATATATACTATCACATAGGACTAGGTTTAATCCACGAGCTGACATAGGTCACTATTGTCCTCTTGCTCGTTTTAAGGTTTCTGCACCGTATCATTTAATGAATATGAGTTAAAAATAGGCATTTGGTGCCTTAACCATATCACTTTCTAGCACAATCTGCCTTAAATCCTATGTAATTCATATGTACTATCACCTAGGATTAGGTTTAAGCAACGACCTGCCATAGGTCGGTTTGGTCCCCTTGCTCGTTCCAAGGTTTTTTGCACCATAACATGTAATGAATATGAGGAAAATAGGCATTGGGAGCCTTTTCCATGTTGTCCCTATCACCCATAGTCTACCTAAAATCCTAGGTAATTAATATGTACTATCACCTAGGTCTTGGTCTAAGCTACACGCTGACATAGGGCGGTATGGTCCCCTTGCTTGTTTGAAGGTTTTTGCACAATAACATGTAATGAATATTAGGACAATGGACCTTGAGAGCATTATCCATGTCCCTATCTCGCATAGCCTGCCTAAAATCCTAGATAATTCATATGCACTATCATCTAGTACTAGGTCTGTCCTACATGGTGACATAGGTCGCTTTGGTCACCTTGCTCGTTATCAGGTTTCCGCACCAAAACATGTATATAATATGAATCAAACATGCATTGGGAGCCTTTTCCATGTCCCTATCTCGCATAGCATGCCTAAAATCCTAGGTTATTCATATGTACTATAACCGAGTACTAGGTCTCGGCTGCATGATGACAAAGGTCGATATGGTCCCGATGCTCGTTTTAAGGTTTCCGCACCATAACATGTAATGAATATTAGACAATTATACATTGGGAGCCTTTTCCATGTCCCTATCTCGCGTAGCCTGCCAAATATCTTAGGTTATTCATATGTACTATCACCTAGGACTAGGTCTAAGAAACAAGCTGACATAGGTCGGTATGGTCTCCTTGCTCGTTTAAAGGTTTCTGCACCGTAACATTTAGTGAATATGAGGTAAAAATAGGCATCGCGAGCCTTTTCCATGTCCATATCTCGCATAGCCTGCATAAAATCCTAAGTGATTCATATGTACTATCACATAGGACTAGGTCTAAGCTACATCTTGACATAGGTCACTTTGGTCCCCTTAATTGTTTTAAGGTTTTTGCGCAATAACATGCAATAAATGTGAGGCAAATTGGCATTGGCAGCATTTTTCATGTCCCTATCTCGCACAGCCTGCCTAAAATCCTGGGTAATTCATATGTACTATCATCTAGGACTAGGTTCAATCAACGAGCTGACATAGGTCGCTATGGTCCCCTTGTTTTTTAATGGTTTCTACACCATACCATTTAATAAATATGAGGTAAAAATAGTCATTTGGAGCCTTTTCCATGTCACTTTCTCGTACAATCTGCCTAAAATCCTAGGTAATCCATATGTACTATCACCTAGGACTAGGTCTAAGCAACAAACTCTCATAGGTCTCTATGGTCCCCTTGCTCGTTTTAAGTTTTCTTCACCATAACATGTACTGAAAATAAGGCAAATAGGCATAAGAGGCCATTTTCCATGTCCCTATATCACATAGCCTGCCTACAATCCAATAATTCATATGTACTATCATCTAGCACTAGGTCTGAGCAACGAGCTGACATAGGTCGCTTTGGTCCCCTTGCTCGTTTTTAAGGTTTTTGCACCATAGCATGTAATGAATATGAGGCAAATATGCATTGGTAGCCTTTATCATGTCCCTATCACTCATAGCCTACCTAAAATCCTAGGTAATTCATATGTACTATCACCTAGGACTAGGTGTAAGCTACACGCTGACATAGGGCGCTATGGTCCCCTTGCTCGTTCGAACGTTTCTGCACCATAACATGTAATGACTATGAGGCAAATATACACTGGGAGCCTTTTCAATGTCCCTATCTCGCATAGCCTGCCTAAAATCATACGTTATTAATATGTACTATCACCTAGGACTAGGTTTCTGCTACATGGTGGCATAGGTCGCTTTGGTCCCGTTTCTCGTTTAAGGTTTCTGCACCATAGCATGTAATTAATACGAGGCAAATAGGCATTGAGAGCCTTTTTCATATACCTATCTCGCAAAGCGTGCCTAAAATTCTATGTTATTCATATGTACTATCACCTAGGACTTGGTCTCGTCTACATGGTGACACATGTCGCTGTGTGGTACCTTTGCTCGTTTAAATGTTTTCGTGCCATAACAGTTTATGGCTATGCGGCAAATATATATTGGGGTCTATTCCATGTTCCTCTACCGCAAAGCCTGCCTTAATCCTAAGAATTTCACCTAAGACTAGTCTCGGCTAAACGATGAAATACGTTTCTTTGGTCCCGTTTCTCGTTTTAAATTTTCTGCACCATAACATGTAATGAATGTAGGGCAATAGGCATTGGGAGCCTTTTTCATGTCTCGCATAGCCTGCCTAAAATCCTAGGTAATTCATATGTACTATCATCTAGGACTAGGTTTAAGAAACGAGCTGACATAGGTCGCTATGGTCCCCGTGCTCGTTTTAAGGTTTCTGAACGATAACATGTAATAAATGTGAGGCAATTGGCATTTGGAGCATTTTCATGTCCCTATCTTGCATAGCCTGCCTAAAATTCTAGGTAATTCATATGTACTATCATCTAGGACTAGGTCCAAGAACGAGCTTACATAGGTCGGTATGGTACCTTTATTTTTAAGGTTTCTGCTACATAACATGTAATGAACATGGGTCAAATTGGCATTGGAGCCTTTTCCATGTTCCTTTTTCGCATAACATGCCTAAAGTCCGAGGTTATTCATATGTACTATCATCTAGGACTAGGTCTCGTTACAAGGTTACATAGGTCGCTATGGTCCCGTTTCTCGTTTTAAGGTTTCTGAACCATAACATGTAACGAATATGAGTCATATAGACATTTGGGCCTTTTCCATGTCCCCATTTAAACAGCCTGCCTTAAATCCTAGGAAATTCATATGTTCAATCACCTAGGAGTAGGTCTCAGCTAAACGATGACTTACGTTTCTTTGGTCCCGTTTCTCGTTTTACATTTTATGCACCATAGCATGTAATGAATGTAGGGCAATAGGCATTGGGAGCCTTTTTTCATGTTTCGCATAGCCTGCCTAAAATCCTAGGTAATTCATATGTACTATCATCTAGGACTAGGTTCAAGCAACGAGCTGACATAGGTCGCTATGGTCCCCGTGCTCGTTTTAAGGTTTCTGCACCATAACATTTAATGAAGATGAGGTAAATATAGGCATTCAGAGTCTTTCCATGTCCCTATCTCGCACAATCTGCCTAAAATCCTAGGTAATTTATACATACTATCACCTAGGACTAGGTCTAAGCTACACGCTGACATAGGCCGCTATGGTCCCCTTGCTCGTTTTAATGTTTTTGAACCATAACATGTAATGAATATGAGGCAAATATGTATAAGGGGTCTTTTCCATGTCCCTATATCGCATAGCCTGCCTAAAATCCTAGATAATTCATATTTACTATCACCTAGGACTAGGTCTAAGCAACGAGCTGACATAGGTCGCGGTCCCCTTGCTTGTTTAAGGTTTTTGCAACATAACATTTGATGAATATGATGTAAAATAGACATTTTGAGTCTTCCCATGTCCCTATCACGCACAATCTGCCTAAAATCCTAGATAATTCAAATGTACTATCTCCTAGGACTAGGTCTAAGCTACACGGTGGCATATGTCGCTGTGGTCCTCTTGCTCGTTGTAAGGATCTGAACCAAAACGTGTAATGAATATGAGTCAAATAGGCATGTGGAGCATTTTCCATGTCCCTATCTCGTATAGCCAGCCTAAAATCCTTGGTTATTCATATATACTATCACCTAGGACTAGGTCTAAGCTACACACTGACATAGGGCACTATGGTCCCCTTGCTCGTATAAAGGTTTTTGCACAATAACATGTAATGAATATGAGGCAATTGGCATTGCGGGCATTTTCAATGTCCCTATCTCGCATAGCGTGCCTAAAATCTTACGTTATTCATGTATACTATTATCTAGGACTAGGTCTCTGCGACATTGTGACATAAGTCGCTTTGGTCCCCTTGCTCCTTTAAGGTTACCGCACCAAAACATGAAAAGAATAGAATCAAATATGCATTGGGAGCCTTTTCCATGTCCCTATCTCGCATAGCATACCTAAAATCCTAGGTTATTCATAGTATATCTAGGACTAGGTCTCGGATGCATGATGACAAAGGTCGATATGGTCCCCATGCTCGTTTTAAGGTTTCCGCACCATAACATGTAATGAATATGAGACAAATAGGCATTGGGAGCCTTTTCCATGTCCCTATCTCGCGTAGCCTGCCAAATATCTTAGGTTATTCATTTGTACTATCACCTAGGACTAGATCTAAGAAACAAGCTGACATAGGTCGGTATGGTCTCCTTGCTTGTTTAAAGGTTTCTGCACCGTAACATTTAGTGATATGAGGTAAAATAGGCATTGGGAGCCTTTTCCATGTCTCTATCTCGCACAATCTGCCTAAAATCCTAGGTAATTGATATGTTCTATCACCTTGGATTAGGTCTAAGCTACACGCTTACATAGGTCGCTATGGTCCCCTTGCTCGATTTAATGTTTCTGCACCATAACATTTATTGAATATGAGGTAAAAATAGGCATTTGGAGCCTTTTCCATGTCCCTTTCTCGCAAAGCCTTTCTTAATTCCTAGGTAATTCATATATTCTATCACCTAGGATTAGGTCTATGCTATACGCTAACATAGGTCGCTGCTCATTTTAAGGTTCTGCACCATAACATGTAATGAATATGAGACATATAGGGATTGGGAGCCTTATCCATTTTCCTATCTCGTATAGCCTGCTATATTCCTAGGTAATTCATATGTACTATCACCTAGGACTAGATCTAAGTCACACATGACATAGTTCGCTTTGGTCCCGTTGCTCGTTTTAAGGTTAATGCATCATAACTTGTAATAATAAGAGGCAATAGGCATTGGGAGCCTTTTCCATGTCCCTATATCGCACAGCCTGCCTAAAATCCTAGGTAATTCATATGTACTATCACCTAGGACTAGGTCTAAGCAACGAGCTGACATAGGTCGCCATGGTCCCCTTCCTCTTAATTATTTAATGGTTTCTGCACCATACCATGTATAACATTTAATGAATATGAGGTAAAAATAGGCATTTGGAGCCTTTTCCATGTCACTTTCTCGCACAATCTGTCTAATATCCTATATAATTCATATGTACTATCACCTAGGAATAGGTCTAAGCAACGAACTGGCATAGGTCGGTTTGGTCCCCTTGCTCGTTCTAAGGTTTTTTTGCACAATAACATGTAATGAATATGAGGGAAATAGGCATTGGGAGCCTTTTCCATGCCCCTATCACTCATAGCCTACCAAAAATTCTAGGTAATTCTTATGTTCTATCACCTAGGATTAGGTCTAAGCTACACGCTAACATAGGTCGCTGTGGTCCCCTTGCTTGTTTTAAGGTTTCTGCTCCATAACATGTAATGAATATGAGGCAAATAGGGATTGTGAGCCGTTTCCATGTCCCTATCTCGTATAGCCTGCCTAAAATCCTAGGTAATTCATATGAACTATCACCTAGGACTAGGTCTAAGCCACACGCTGACATAGTTCGCTATGGTCCCCTTGCTCGTTTTAAGGTTAATGCACCATAACATGTAATAATAAGAGGCAAATAGGTATTGGGAGCCTTTCCCATGTCCCTAAATCGCATAGCCTGCCCTAAAACCCTAGGTAATTCATATGTACTATCACCTAGGACTTGGTCTGAGCAACGAGCTGACAAAGGTCGCTATGGTGACGTATGGTCCCCTTAATTATTTTAAGGCTTCTGCACCATACATGTAATAAATGTGAGTCAAATGGCATTGGGAGCATTTTTATGTCCCTATCACGCATAGCCTGCCGAAAATCTTACGTTATTCATTTGTACTATCATCTAGGACTCGGTCTCTGCTACATGGTGACATAGGTCGCTATTGTCCCCTGCTTGTTTTAAGGTTTCTGCACCAAAACATGTATAGAATATGAATCAAATATACATTGGGAGCCTTTCCATGTCCCTATCTCGCATAGAATACCTAAAATCCTAGGTTATTCATATGTACTATCACCTAGGACTAGGTCTTGGCTACATGATGACAAAGGGCTATATGATCCCATGCTCTTTAAGGTTTCCGCACCACAACATGCAATGAATATGAGACAATAGGCATTGTGAGCATTTTCCATGTCCCTATCTCGCATAGTCTGCCTAAAATCTTAAATATTCATATGTACTATCACCTAGGACTAGGTTTAAGATACACGCTGATATAGGTCGTATGGTCTCCTTGCTCGTTTGAAGGTTTTTGCACCATAACATTTAATGAATATGACGTAAAAATAGGCATTGGGAGCCTTTATCATGTCCTTATCTCGCATACCCTGCCTAAAATCTAGTAGTTCATATGTACTATCACCTAGGACTAGGTCTCGGCTACACGCTGACATAGTTCGCTATGGCCCCCTTGCTTGTTTAAGGTTAAAGCATCATAACGTAATAATATGAGGCAAATAGGGATTTGGGGCCTTTTCCATGTCCCTATCTCGCATAGCCTGCCTAAAATCCTGGTAATACAATATACTATCACATAGGACTAGTTTAATCCACGAGCTGACATAGGTCACTATTGTCCTCTTGCTCGTTTTAGGTTTCTGCACCGTATCATTTAATGAATATGAGTTAAAAATAGGCATTTGGTGCCTTAACCATATCACTTTCTAGCACAATCTGCCTTAAATCCTATGTAATTCATATGTACTATCACCTAGGATTAGGTTTAAGCAACGACCTGCCATAGGTCGGTTGGTCCCCTTGCTCGTTCCAAGGTTTTTTGCACCATAACATGTAATGAATATGAGGAAAATAGGCAGGGAGCCTTTCCATGTTGTCCCTATCACCATAGTCTACCTAAAATCCTAGGTAATTAATTGTACTATCACCTAGGTCTTGGTCTAAGCTACACGCTGACATAGGGCGGTATGGTCCCCTTGCTGTGTTGAAGGTTTTTGCACAATAACATGTAATGAATATTAGGACAATGGACCTTGAGAGCATTATCCATGTCCCTATCTCGCATAGCCTGCCTAAAATCTAGATTCATATGCACTATCATCTAGTACTAGGTCTGTCCTACATGGTGACATAGGTCGCTTTGGTCACCTTGCTCGTTATCAGGTTTCCGCCACCAAAACATGTAATATATGAATCAAACATGCATTGGGAGCCTTTCCATGTCCCTATCTCGCATAGCATGCTAAAAATCCTAGGTTATTCATATGTACTATAACGAAGTACTAGGTCTCGGCTTGCATGATGACAAAGGTCGATATGGTCCGATGCTCGTTTTAAGGTTTCCGCACCATAACATGTAATGAATATTAGACAATTATACATTGGGAGCCTTTTCCATGTCCCTATCTCGCGTAGCCTGCCAATATCTTAGGTTATTCATATGTACTATCACCTAGGACTAGGTCTAAGAAACAAGCTGACATAGGTCGGTATGGTCTCCTTGCTCGTTTAAAGGTTTCTGCACCGTAACATTTAGTGAATATGAGGTAAAAATAGGCATCGCGAGCCTTTTCCATGTCCATATCTCGCATAGCCTGCATAAAATCCTAAGTGATTCATATGTACTATCACATAGGACTAGGTCTAAGCTACATCTTGACATAGGTCACTTTGGTCCCCTTAATTGTTTTAAGGTTTTTGCGCAATAACATGCAATAAATGTGAGGCAAATTGGCATTGGCAGCATTTTTCATGTCCCTATCTCGCACAGCCTGCCTAAAATCCTGGGTAATTCATATGTACTATCATCTAGGACTAGGTTCAATCAACGAGCTGACATAGGTCGCTATGGTCCCCTTGTTTTTTAATGGTTTCTACACCATACCATTTAATAAATATGAGGTAAAAATAGTCATTTGGAGCCTTTTCCATGTCACTTTCTCGTACAATCTGCCTAAAATCCTAGGTAATCCATATGTACTATCACCTAGGACTAGGTCTAAGCAACAAACTCTCATAGGTCTCTATGGTCCCCTTGCTCGTTTTAAGTTTTCTTCACCATAACATGTACTGAAAATAAGGCAAATAGGCATAAGAGGCCATTTTCCATGTCCCTATATCACATAGCCTGCCTACAATCCAATAATTCATATGTACTATCATCTAGCACTAGGTCTGAGCAACGAGCTGACATAGGTCGCTTTGGTCCCCTTGCTCGTTTTAAGGTTTTTGCACCATAGCATGTAATGAATATGAGGCAAATATGCATTGGTAGCCTTTATCATGTCCCTATCACTCATAGCCTACCTAAAATCCTAGGTAATTCATATGTACTATCACCTAGGACTAGGTGTAAGCTACACGCTGACATAGGGCGCTATGGTCCCCTTGCTCGTTCGAACGTTTCTGCACCATAACATGTAATGACTATGAGGCAAATATACACTGGGAGCCTTTTCAATGTCCCTATCTCGCATAGCCTGCCTAAAATCATACGTTATTAATATGTACTATCACCTAGGACTAGGTTTCTGCTACATGGTGGCATAGGTCGCTTTGGTCCCGTTTCTCGTTTTAAGGTTTCTGCACCATAGCATGTAATTAATACGAGGCAAATAGGCATTGAGAGCCTTTTTCATATACCTATCTCGCAAAGCGTGCCTAAAATTCTATGTTATTCATATGTACTATCACCTAGGACTTGGTCTCGTCTACATGGTGACACATGTCGCTGTGGTACCTTTGCTCGTTTAAATGTTTTCGTGCCATAACAAGTTTATGGCTATGCGGCAAATATATATTGGGGGTCTATTCCATGTTCCTCTACCGCAAAGCCTGCCTTAAATCCTAAGAATTTCACCTAAGACTAGGTCTCGGCTAAACGATGAAATACGTTTCTTTGGTCCCGTTTCTCGTTTTAAATTTTCTGCACCATAACATGTAATGAATGTAGGGCAATAGGCATTGGGAGCCTTTTTCATGTCTCGCATAGCCTGCCTAAAATCCTAGGTAATTCATATGTACTATCATCTAGGACTAGGTTTAAGCAACGAGCTGACATAGGTCGCTATGGTCCCCGTGCTCGTTTTAAGGTTTCTGAACGATAACATGTAATAAATGTGAGGCAAATTGGCATTTGGAGCATTTTCATGTCCCTATCTTGCATAGCCTGCCTAAAATTCTAGGTAATTCATATGTACTATCATCTAGGACTAGGTCCAAGAACGAGCTTACATAGGTCGGTATGGTACCTTTATTCGTTTTAAGGTTTCTGCTACATAACATGTAATGAACATGGGTCAAATTGGCATTTGGAGCCTTTTCCATGTTCCTTTTTCGCATAACATGCCTAAAGTCCGAGGTTATTCATATGTACTATCATCTAGGACTAGGTCTCGTTTACAAGGTTACATAGGTCGCTATGGTCCCGTTTCTCGTTTTAAGGTTTCTGAACCATAACATGTAACGAATATAGTCATATAGACATTGGAGCCTTTTCCATGTCCCCATTTAACACAGCCTGCCTTAAATCCTAGGAAATTCATATGTTCAATCACCTAGGAGTAGGTCTCAGCTAAACGATGACTTACGTTTCTTTGGTCCCGTTTCTCGTTTTACATTTTATGCACCATAGCATGTAATGAATGTAGGGCAATAGGCATTGGGAGCCTTTTTCATGTTTCGCATAGCCTGCCTAAAATCCTAGGTAATTCATATGTACTATCATCTAGGACTAGGTTCAAGCAACGAGCTGACATAGGTCGCTATGGTCCCCGTGCTCGTTTTAAGGTTTCTGCACCATAACATTTAATGAAGATGAGGTAAATATAGGCATTCAGAGTCTTTCCATGTCCCTATCTCGCACAATCTGCCTAAAATCCTAGGTAATTTATACATACTATCACCTAGGACTAGGTCTAAGCTACACGCTGACATAGGCCGCTATGGTCCCCTTGCTCGTTTTAATGTTTTTGAACCATAACATGTAATGAATATGAGGCAAATATGTATAAGGGGTCTTTTCCATGTCCCTATATCGCATAGCCTGCCTAAAATCCTAGATAATTCATATTTACTATCACCTAGGACTAGGTCTAAGCAACGAGCTGACATAGGTCGCTTTGGTCCCCTTGCTTGTTTAAGGTTTTTGCAACATAACATTTGATGAAATGATGTAAAAATAGACATTTTGAGTCTTTCCCATGTCCCTATCACGCACAATCTGCCTAAAATCCTAGATAATTCAATGTACTATCTCCTAGGACTAGGTCTAAGCTACACGGTGACATAGGTCGCTGTGGTCCTCTTGCTCGTTGTAAGGATTCTGAACCAAAACGTGTAATGAATATGAGTCAAATAGGCATGTGGAGCATTTTCCATGTCCCTATCTCGTATAGCCAGCCTAAAATCCTTGGTTATTCATATATACTATCACCTAGGACTAGGTCTAAGCTACACACTGACATAGGGCACTATGGTCCCCTGCGTCGTATAAAGGTTTTTGCACAATAACATGTAATGAATATGAGGCAAATTGGCATTGCGGGCATTTTCAATGTCCCTATCTCGCATAGCGTGCCTAAAATCTTACGTTATTCATGTATACTATTATCTAGGACTAGGTCTCTGCTACATTGTGACATAAGTCGCTTTGGTCCCCTTGCTCCTTTTAAGGTTACCGCACCAAAACATGAAAAGAATATGAATCAAATATGCATTGGGAGCCTTTTCCATGTCCCTATCTCGCATAGCATACCTAAAATCCTAGGTTATTCATATGTACTATCATCTAGGACTAGGTCTCGGATGCATGATGACAAAGGTCGATATGGTCCCCATGCTCGTTTTAAGGTTTCCGCACCATAACATGTAATGAATATGAGACAAATAGGCATTGGGAGCCTTTTCCATGTCCCTATCTCGCGTAGCCTGCCAAATATCTTAGGTTATTCATTTGTACTATCACCTAGGACTAGATCTAAGAAACAAGCTGACATAGGTCGGTATGGTCTCCTTGCTTGTTTAAAGGTTTCTGCACCGTAACATTTAGTGAATATGAGGTAAAAATAGGCATTGGGAGCCTTTTCCATGTCTCTATCTCGCACAATCTGCCTAAAATCCTAGGTAATTGATATGTTCTATCACCTTGGATTAGGTCTAAGCTACACGCTTACATAGGTCGCTATGGTCCCCTTGCTCGATTTAATGTTTCTGCACCATAACATTTATTGAATATGAGGTAAAAATAGGCATTTGGAGCCTTTTCCATGTCCCTTTCTCGCAAAGCCTTTCTTAATTCCTAGGTAATTCATATATTCTATCACCTAGGATTAGGTCTATGCTATACGCTAACATAGGTCGCTGCTCATTTTAAGGTTTCTGCACCATAACATGTAATGAATATGAGACATATAGGGATTGGGAGCCTTATCCATTTTCCTATCTCGTATAGCCTGCCTATATTCCTAGGTAATTCATATGTACTATCACCTAGGACTAGATCTAAGTCACACACTGACATAGTTCGCTTTGGTCCCGTTGCTCGTTTTAAGGTTAATGCATCATAACTTGTAATAATAAGAGGCAAATAGGCATTGGGAGCCTTTTCCATGTCCCTATATCGCACAGCCTGCCTAAAATCCTAGGTAATTCATATGTACTATCACCTAGGACTAGGTCTAAGCAACGAGCTGACATAGGTCGCCATGGTACCCTTCCTCTTAATTATTTAATGGTTTCTGCACCATACCATGTAATAACATTTAATGAATATGAGGTAAAAATAGGCATTTGGAGCCTTTCCATGTCACTTTCTCGCACAATCTGTCTAATATCCTATATAATTCATATGTACTATCACCTAGGAATAGGTCTAAGCAACGAACTGGCATAGGTCGGTTTGGTCCCCTTGCTCGTTCTAAGGTTTTTTGCACAATAACATGTAATGAATATGAGGGAAATAGGCATTGGGAGCCTTTTCCATGCCCCTATCACTCATAGCCTACCAAAAATTCTAGGTAATTCTTATGTTCTATCACCTAGGATTAGGTCTAAGCTACACGCTAACATAGGTCGCTGTGGTCCCCTTGCTTGTTTTAAGGTTTCTGCTCCATAACATGTAATGAATATGAGGCAAATAGGGATTGTGAGCCGTTTCCATGTCCCTATCTCGTATAGCCTGCCTAAAATCCTAGGTAATTCATATGAACTATCACCTAGGACTAGGTCTAAGCCACACGCTGACATAGTTCGCTATGGTCCCTTGCTCGTTTTAAGGTTAATGCACCATAACATGTAATAATAAGAGGCAAATAGGTATTGGGAGCCTTTCCCATGTCCCTAAATCGCATAGCCTGCCTAAAACCCTAGGTAATTCATATGTACTATCACCTAGGACTTGGTCTGAGCAACGAGCTGACAAAGGTCGCTATGGTGACGTATGGTCCCCTTAATTATTTTAAGGCTTCTGCACCATACCATGTAATAAATGTGAGTCAAATTGGCATTGGAGCATTTTTATGTCCCTATCACGCATAGCCTGCCGAAAATCTTACGTTATTCATTTGTACTATCATCTAGGACTCGGTCTCTGCTACATGGTGACATAGGTCGCTATTGTCCCCTTGCTTGTTTTAAGGTTTCTGCACCAAAACATGTATAGAATATGAATCAAATATACATTGGGAGCCTTTTCCATGTCCCTATCTCGCATAGAATACCTAAAATCCTAGGTTATTCATATGTACTATCACCTAGGACTAGGTCTTGGCTACATGATGACAAAGGGCTATATGACCCCATGCTCTTTTAAGGTTTCCGCACCACAACATGCAATGAATATGAGACAAATAGGCATTGTGAGCATTTTCCATGTCCCTATCTCGCATAGTCTGCCTAAAATCTTAAATATTCATATGTACTACCTAGGACTAGGTTTAAGATACACGCTGATATAGGTCGGTATGGTCTCCTTGCTCGTTTGAAGGTTTTTGCACCAACATTTAATGAATATGACGTAAAAATAGGCATTGGGAGCCTTTATCATGTCCTTATCTCGCATACCCTGCCTAAAATCCTAGGTAGTTCATATGTACTATCACCTAGGACTAGGTCTCGGCTACACGCTGACATAGTTCGCTATGGCCCCCTTGCTTGTTTTAAGGTTAAAGCATCATAACGTAATAATATGAGGCAAATAGGGATTTGGGGCCTTTTCCATGTCCCTATCTCGCATAGCCTGCCTAAAATCCTGGTAATACATATATACTATCACATAGGACTAGGTTTAATCCACGAGCTGACATAGGTCACTATTGTCCTCTTGCTCGTTTTAAGGTTTCTGCACCGTATCATTTAATGAATATGAGTTAAAAATAGGCATTTGGTGCCTTAACCATATCACTTTCTAGCACAATCTGCCTTAAATCCTATGTAATTCATATGTACTATCACCTAGGATTAGGTTTAAGCAACGACCTGCCATAGGTCGGTTTGGTCCCCTTGCTCGTTCCAAGGTTTTTTGCACCATAACATGTAATGAATATGAGGAAAATAGGCATTGGGAGCCTTTTCCATGTTGTCCCTATCACCCATAGTCTACCTAAAATCCTAGGTAATTAATATGTACTATCACCTAGGTCTTGGTCTAAGCTACACGCTGACATAGGGCGGTATGGTCCCCTTGCTTGTTTGAAGGTTTTTGCACAATAACATGTAATGAATATTAGGACAATGGACCTTGAGAGCATTATCCATGTCCCTATCTCGCATAGCCTGCCTAAAATCCTAGATAATTCATATGCACTATCATCTAGTACTAGGTCTGTCCTACATGGTGACATAGGTCGCTTTGGTCACCTTGCTCGTTATCAGGTTTCCGCACCAAAACATGTATATAATATGAATCAAACATGCATTGGGAGTAGGGATGCAAACGAATATTCGAATATTCGAATATTCGATCGAACGTTTGGTATTCGAATGTCAAAATAGGTATTCGAATATTCGATGTTTTTGTTGAAATAATAAATTAATACACTTTTTGCCTACAACTGTCATCTTCGTCTGTCTTGTTTTTACAACGACCCCTAATGCCATAGGTGTGAACTTGATGACACTATACACGCGTCATATCGGATATATCGCCGGGAACTATAAACAGTCCCCGTAATTTTGCATTTACTGGCTGTTAGACAAGTGACATAAAACACATTCCAATTATTTTGGGTACATTTAAATGACCATGCCAATTAAGGGTTTAAGAGATCGGCCTTTATACCAATGTTTTGTCTTCACTGCTAATCAAGCTTGGCGATATTGCTCAAATCGCCTTGATGATACGAGGGACATGTGCTAGTTACTGTTTCCATGTTTTCAATATAACGCTCTTATGTACAAAAATTAACTGAAAGTGTATGGTTTAACGTTTAAGGATATATGTCCTGTATTGTTGTACAATACCTAAGACAAAAGCGACGTTTAGACATGGTGTCGTTTTCTATAAATATATTTCGTAAACATCAATCCCAGAACGAGGCTGCAAGTCCCACGTTGGCGTATATCGTCATTTAACCGGGACAAACGCAATTCCCTGATCTTATTTTGCATTTTTTACAAAAATGAACGCAGAGGTTTGTTTTTTTGTTAAAGATATATTGCTTTTTCTTGGGATATATTTGTAAATGGGAAATTCAAAGGCTAATTTGTGGAACAATAAGGGTCCGTCGCGTGTACCGAATACGACCAGGAAGGGTAACAGGGCCCCCACTATTACTTTAGTGAATAATAATAGTTTACTACAATTCTTAAAGGTTCATTTTGGTGTTCGAATATTCGAATATTCGATCGAAAGAATTACCGAATATTCGAATATCACTTTTGCCATTCGTTTGCATCCCTAATTGGGAGCCTTTTCCATGTCCCTATCTCGCATAGCATGCCTAAAATCCTAGGTTATTCATATGTACTATAACCGAGTACTAGGTCTCGGCTGCATGATGACAAAGGTCGATATGGTCCCGATGCTCGTTTTAAGGTTTCCGCACCATAACATGTAATGAATATTAGACAATTATACATTGGGAGCCTTTTCCATGTCCCTATCTCGCGTAGCCTGCCAAATATCTTAGGTTATTCATATGTACTATCACCTAGGACTAGGTCTAAGAAACAAGCTGACATAGGTCGGTATGGTCTCCTTGCTCGTTTAAAGGTTTCTGCACCGTAACATTTAGTGAATATGAGGTAAAAATAGGCATCGCGAGCCTTTTCCATGTCCATATCTCGCATAGCCTGCATAAAATCCTAAGTGATTCATATGTACTATCACATAGGACTAGGTCTAAGCTACATCTTGACATAGGTCACTTTGGTCCCCTTAATTGTTTTAAGGTTTTTGCGCAATAACATGCAATAAATGTGAGGCAAATTGGCATTGGCAGCATTTTTCATGTCCCTATCTCGCACAGCCTGCCTAAAATCCTGGGTAATTCATATGTACTATCATCTAGGACTAGGTTCAATCAACGAGCTGACATAGGTCGCTATGGTCCCCTTGTTTTTTAATGGTTTCTACACCATACCATTTAATAAATATGAGGTAAAAATAGTCATTTGGAGCCTTTTCCATGTCACTTTCTCGTACAATCTGCCTAAAATCGTAGGTAATCCATATGTACTATCACCTAGGACTAGGTCTAAGCAACAAACTCTCATAGGTCTCTATGGTCCCCTTGCTCGTTTTAAGTTTTCTTCACCATAACATGTACTGAAAATAAGGCAAATAGGCATAAGAGGCCATTTTCCATGTCCCTATATCACATAGCCTGCCTACAATCCAATAATTCATATGTACTATCATCTAGCACTAGGTCTGAGCAACGAGCTGACATAGGTCGCTTTGGTCCCCTTGCTCGTTTTAAGGTTTTTGCACCATAGCATGTAATGAATATGAGGCAAATATGCATTGGTAGCCTTTATCATGTCCCTATCACTCATAGCCTACCTAAAATCCTAGGTAATTCATATGTACTATCACCTAGGACTAGGTGTAAGCTACACGCTGACATAGGGCGCTATGGTCCCCTTGCTCGTTCGAACGTTTCTGCACCATAACATGTAATGACTATGAGGCAAATATACACTGGGAGCCTTTCAATGTCCCTATCTCGCATAGCCTGCCTAAAATCATACGTTATTAATATGTACTATCACCTAGGACTAGGTTTCTGCTACATGGTGGCATAGGTCGCTTTGGTCCCGTTTCTCGTTTTAAGGTTTCTGCACCATAGCATGTAATTAATACGAGGCAAATAGGCATTGAGAGCCTTTTTCATATACCTATCTCGCAAAGCGTGCCTAAAATTCTATGTTATTCATATGTACTATCACCTAGGACTTGGTCTCGTCTACATGGTGACACATGTCGCTGTGGTACCTTTGCTCGTTTAAATGTTTTCGTGCCATAACAAGTTTATGGCTATGCGGCAAATATATATTGGGGGTCTATTCCATGTTCCTCTACCGCAAAGCCTGCCTTAAATCCTAAGAATTTCACCTAAGACTAGGTCTCGGCTAAACGATGAAATACGTTTCTTTGGTCCCGTTTCTCGTTTTAAATTTTCTGCACCATAACATGTAATGAATGTAGGGCAATAGGCATTGGGAGCCTTTTTCATGTCTCGCATAGCCTGCCTAAAATCCTAGGTAATTCATATGTACTATCATCTAGGACTAGGTTTAAGCAACGAGCTGACATAGGTCGCTATGGTCCCCGTGCTCGTTTTAAGGTTTCTGAACGATAACATGTAATAAATGTGAGGCAAATTGGCATTTGGAGCATTTTTCATGTCCCTATCTTGCATAGCCTGCCTAAAATTCTAGGTAATTCATATGTACTATCATCTAGGACTAGGTCCAAGAACGAGCTTACATAGGTCGGTATGGTACCTTTATTCGTTTTAAGGTTTCTGCTACATAACATGTAATGAACATGGGTCAAATTGGCATTTGGAGCCTTTTCCATGTTCCTTTTTCGCATAACATGCCTAAAGTCCGAGGTTATTCATATGTACTATCATCTAGGACTAGGTCTCGTTTACAAGGTTACATAGGTCGCTATGGTCCCGTTTCTCGTTTTAAGGTTTCTGAACCATAACATGTAACGAATATGAGTCATATAGACATTTGGAGCCTTTTCCATGTCCCCATTTAACACAGCCTGCCTTAAATCCTAGGAAATTCATATGTTCAATCACCTAGGAGTAGGTCTCAGCTAAACGATGACTTACGTTTCTTTGGTCCCGTTTCTCGTTTTACATTTTATGCACCATAGCATGTAATGAATGTAGGGCAATAGGCATTGGGAGCCTTTTTCATGTTTCGCATAGCCTGCCTAAAATCCTAGGTAATTCATATGTACTATCATCTAGGACTAGGTTCAAGCAACGAGCTGACATAGGTCGCTATGGTCCCCGTGCTCGTTTTAAGGTTTCTGCACCATAACATTTAATGAAGATGAGGTAAATATAGGCATTCAGAGTCTTTTCCATGTCCCTATCTCGCACAATCTGCCTAAAATCCTAGGTAATTTATACATACTATCACCTAGGACTAGGTCTAAGCTACACGCTGACATAGGCCGCTATGGTCCCCTTGCTCGTTTTAATGTTTTTGAACCATAACATGTAATGAATATGAGGCAAATATGTATAAGGGGTCTTTTCCATGTCCCTATATCGCATAGCCTGCCTAAAATCCTAGATAATTCATATTTACTATCACCTAGGACTAGGTCTAAGCAACGAGCTGACATAGGTCGCTTTGGTCCCCTTGCTTGTTTAAGGTTTTTGCAACATAACATTTGATGAATATGATGTAAAAATAGACATTTTGAGTCTTTCCCATGTCCCTATCACGCACAATCTGCCTAAAATCCTAGATAATTCAAATGTACTATCTCCTAGGACTAGGTCTAAGCTACACGGTGGCATATGTCGCTGTGGTCCTCTTGCTCGTTGTAAGGATTCTGAACCAAAACGTGTAATGAATATGAGTCAAATAGGCATGTGGAGCATTTTCCATGTCCCTATCTCGTATAGCCAGCCTAAAATCCTTGGTTATTCATATATACTATCACCTAGGACTAGGTCTAAGCTACACACTGACATAGGGCACTATGGTCCCCTTGCTCGTATAAAGGTTTTTGCACAATAACATGTAATGAATATGAGGCAAATTGGCATTGCGGGCATTTTCAATGTCCCTATCTCGCATAGCGTGCCTAAAATCTTACGTTATTCATGTATACTATTATCTAGGACTAGGTCTCTGCGACATTGTGACATAAGTCGCTTTGGTCCCCTTGCTCCTTTTAAGGTTACCGCACCAAAACATGAAAAGAATATGAATCAAATATGCATTGGGAGCCTTTTCCATGTCCCTATCTCGCATAGCATACCTAAAATCCTAGGTTATTCATATGTACTATCATCTAGGACTAGGTCTCGGATGCATGATGACAAAGGTCGATATGGTCCCCATGCTCGTTTTAAGGTTTCCGCACCATAACATGTAATGAATATGAGACAAATAGGCATTGGGAGCCTTTTCCATGTCCCTATCTCGCGTAGCCTGCCAAATATCTTAGGTTATTCATTTGTACTATCACCTAGGACTAGATCTAAGAAACAAGCTGACATAGGTCGGTATGGTCTCCTTGCTTGTTTAAAGGTTTCTGCACCGTAACATTTAGTGAATATGAGGTAAAAATAGGCATTGGGAGCCTTTTCCATGTCTCTATCTCGCACAATCTGCCTAAAATCCTAGGTAATTGATATGTTCTATCACCTTGGATTAGGTCTAAGCTACACGCTTACATAGGTCGCTATGGTCCCCTTGCTCGATTTAATGTTTCTGCACCATAACATTTATTGAATATGAGGTAAAAATAGGCATTTGGGCCTTTTCCATGTCCCTTTCTCGCAAAGCCTTTCTTAATTCCTAGGTAATTCATATATTCTATCACCTAGGATTAGGTCTATGCTATACGCTAACATAGGTCGCTGCTCATTTTAAGGTTTCTGCACCATAACATGTAATGAATATGAGACATATAGGGATTGGGAGCCTTATCCATTTTCCTATCTCGTATAGCCTGCCTATATTCCTAGGTAATTCATATGTACTATCACCTAGGACTAGATCTAAGTCACACACTGACATAGTTCGCTTTGGTCCCGTTGCTCGTTTTAAGGTTAATGCATCATAACTTGTAATAATAAGAGGCAAATAGGCATTGGGAGCCTTTTCCATGTCCCTATATCGCACAGCCTGCCTAAAATCCTAGGTAATTCATATGTACTATCACCTAGGACTAGGTCTAAGCAACGAGCTGACATAGGTCGCCATGGTCCCCTTCCTCTTAATTATTTAATGGTTTCTGCACCATACCATGTAATAACATTTAATGAATATGAGGTAAAAATAGGCATTTGGAGCCTTTTCCATGTCACTTTCTCGCACAATCTGTCTAATATCCTATATAATTCATATGTACTATCACCTAGGAATAGGTCTAAGCAACGAACTGGCATAGGTCGGTTTGGTCCCCTTGCTCGTTCTAAGGTTTTTTTGCACAATAACATGTAATGAATATGAGGGAAATAGGCATTGGGAGCCTTTTCCATGCCCCTATCACTCATAGCCTACCAAAAATTCTAGGTAATTCTTATGTTCTATCACCTAGGATTAGGTCTAAGCTACACGCTAACATAGGTCGCTGTGGTCCCCTTGCTTGTTTTAAGGTTTCTGCTCCATAACATGTAATGAATATGAGGCAAATAGGGATTGTGAGCCGTTTCCATGTCCCTATCTCGTATAGCCTGCCTAAAATCCTAGGTAATTCATATGAACTATCACCTAGGACTAGGTCTAAGCCACACGCTGACATAGTTCGCTATGGTCCCCTTGCTCGTTTTAAGGTTAATGCACCATAACATGTAATAATAAGAGGCAAATAGGTATTGGGAGCCTTTCCCATTTCCCTAAATCACATAGCCTGCCTAAAACCCTAGGTAATTCATATGTACTATCACCTAGGACTTGGTCTGAGCAACGAGCTGACAAAGGTCGCTATGGTGACGTATGGTCCCCTTAATTATTTTAAGGCTTCTGCACCATACCATGTAATAAATGTGAGTCAAATTGGCATTGGGAGCATTTTTTATGTCCCTATCACGCATAGCCTGCCGAAAATCTTACGTTATTCATTTGTACTATCATCTAGGACTCGGTCTCTGCTACATGGTGACATAGGTCGCTATTGTCCCCTTGCTTGTTTTAAGGTTTCTGCACCAAAACATGTATAGAATATGAATCAAATATACATTGGGAGCCTTTTCCATGTCCCTATCTCGCATAGAATACCTAAAATCCTAGGTTATTCATATGTACTATCACCTAGGAATAGGTCTTGGCTACATGATGACAAAGGGCTATATGATCCCCATGCTCTTTTAAGGTTTCCGCACCACAACATGCAATGAATATGAGACAAATAGGCATTGTGAGCATTTTCCATGTCCCTATCTCGCATAGTCTGCCTAAAATCTTAAATATTCATATGTACTATCACCTAGGACTAGGTTTAAGATACACGCTGATATAGGTCGGTATGGTCTCCTTGCTCGTTTGAAGGTTTTTGCACCATAACATTTAATGAATATGACGTAAAAATAGGCATTGGGAGCCTTTATCATGTCCTTATCTCGCATACCCTGCCTAAAATCCTAGGTAGTTCATATGTACTATCACCTAGGACTAGGTCTCGGCTACACGCTGACATAGTTCGCTATGGCCCCCTTGCTTGTTTTAAGGTTAAAGCATCATAACGTAATAATATGAGGCAAATAGGGATTTGGGGCCTTTTCCATGTCCCTATCTCGCATAGCCTGCCTAAAATCCTGGTAATACACATATACTATCACATAGGACTAGGCTTAATCCACGAGCTGACATAGGTCACTATTGTCCTCTTGCTCGTTTTAAGGTTTCTGCACCGTATCATTTAATGAATATGAGTTAAAAATAGGCATTTGGTGCCTTAACCATATCACTTTCTAGCACAATCTGCCTTAAATCCTATGTAATTCATATGTACTATCACCTAGGATTAGGTTTAAGCAACGACCTGCCATAGGTCGGTTTGGTCCCCTTGCTCGTTCCAAGGTTTTTTGCACCATAACATGTAATGAATATGAGGAAAATAGGCATTGGGAGCCTTTTCCATGTTGTCCCTATCACCCATAGTCTACCTAAAATCCTAGGTAATTAATATGTACTATCACCTAGGTCTTGGTCTAAGCTACACGCTGACATAGGGCGGTATGGTCCCCTTGCTTGTTTGAAGGTTTTTGCACAATAACATGTAATGAATATTAGGACAATGGACCTTGAGAGCATTATCCATGTCCCTATCTCGCATAGCCTGCCTAAAATCCTAGATAATTCATATGCACTATCATCTAGTACTAGGTCTGTCCTACATGGTGACATAGGTCGCTTTGGTCACCTTGCTCGTTATCAGGTTTCCGCACCAAAACATGTATATAATATGAATCAAACATGCATTGGGAGCCTTTTCCATGTCCCTATCTCGCATAGCATGCCTAAAATCCTAGGTTATTCATATGTACTATAACCGAGTACTAGGTCTCGGCTGCATGATGACAAAGGTCGATATGGTCCCGATGCTCGTTTTAAGGTTTCCGCACCATAACATGTAATGAATATTAGACAATTATACATTGGGAGCCTTTTCCATGTCCCTATCTCGCGTAGCCTGCCAAATATCTTAGGTTATTCATATGTACTATCACCTAGGACTAGGTCTAAGAAACAAGCTGACATAGGTCGGTATGGTCTCCTTGCTCGTTTAAAGGTTTCTGCACCGTAACATTTAGTGAATATGAGGTAAAAATAGGCATCGCGAGCCTTTTCCATGTCCATATCTCGCATAGCCTGCATAAAATCCTAAGTGATTCATATGTACTATCACATAGGACTAGGTCTAAGCTACATCTTGACATAGGTCACTTTGGTCCCCTTAATTGTTTTAAGGTTTTTTGCGCAATAACATGCAATAAATGTGAGGCAAATTGGCATTGGCAGCATTTTTCATGTCCCTATCTCGCACAGCCTGCCTAAAATCCTGGGTAATTCATATGTACTATCATCTAGGACTAGGTTCAATCAACGAGCTGACATAGGTCGCTATGGTCCCCTTGTTTTTTAATGGTTTCTACACCATACCATTTAATAAATATGAGGTAAAAATAGTCATTTGGAGCCTTTTCCATGTCACTTTCTCGTACAATCTGCCTAAAATCCTAGGTAATCCATATGTACTATCACCTAGGACTAGGTCTAAGCAACAAACTCTCATAGGTCTCTATGGTCCCCTTGCTCGTTTTAAGTTTTCTTCACCATAACATGTACTGAAAATAAGGCAAATAGGCATAAGAGGCCATTTTCCATGTCCCTATATCACATAGCCTGCCTACAATCCAATAATTCATATGTACTATCATCTAGCACTAGGTCTGAGCAACGAGCTGACATAGGTCGCTTTGGTCCCCTTGCTCGTTTTAAGGTTTTTGCACCATAGCATGTAATGAATATGAGGCAAATATGCATTGGTAGCCTTTATCATGTCCCTATCACTCATAGCCTACCTAAAATCCTAGGTAATTCATATGTACTATCACCTAGGACTAGGTGTAAGCTACACGCTGACATAGGGCGCTATGGTCCCCTTGCTCGTTCGAACGTTTCTGCACCATAACATGTAATGACTATGAGGCAAATATACACTGGGAGCCTTTTCAATGTCCCTATCTCGCATAGCCTGCCTAAAATCATACGTTATTAATATGTACTATCACCTAGGACTAGGTTTCTGCTACATGGTGGCATAGGTCGCTTTGGTCCCGTTTCTCGTTTTAAGGTTTCTGCACCATAGCATGTAATTAATACGAGGCAAATAGGCATTGAGAGCCTTTTTCATATACCTATCTCGCAAAGCGTGCCTAAAATTCTATGTTATTCATATGTACTATCACCTAGGACTTGGTCTCGTCTACATGGTGACACATGTCGCTGTGGTACCTTTGCTCGTTTAAATGTTTTCGTGCCATAACAAGTTTATGGCTATGCGGCAAATATATATTGGGGGTCTATTCCATGTTCCTCTACCGCAAAGCCTGCCTTAGATCCTAAGAATTTCACCTAAGACTAGGTCTCGGCTAAACGATGAAATACGTTTCTTTGGTCCCGTTTCTCGTTTTAAATTTTCTGCACCATAACATGTAATGAATGTAGGGCAATAGGCATTGGGAGCCTTTTTCATGTCTCGCATAGCCTGCCTAAAATCCTAGGTAATTCATATGTACTATCATCTAGGACTAGGTTTAAGAAACGAGCTGACATAGGTCGCTATGGTCCCCGTGCTCGTTTTAAGGTTTCTGAACGATAACATGTAATAAATGTGAGGCAAATTGGCATTTGGAGCATTTTTCATGTCCCTATCTTGCATAGCCTGCCTAAAATTCTAGGTAATTCATATGTACTATCATCTAGGACTAGGTCCAAGAACGAGCTTACATAGGTCGGTATGGTACCTTTATTCGTTTTAAGGTTTCTGCTACATAACATGTAATGAACATGGGTCAAATTGGCATTTGGAGCCTTTTCCATGTTCCTTTTTCGCATAACATGCCTAAAGTCCGAGGTTATTCATATGTACTATCATCTAGGACTAGGTCTCGTTTACAAGGTTACATAGGTCGCTATGGTCCCGTTTCTCGTTTTAAGGTTTCTGAACCATAACATGTAACGAATATGAGTCATATAGACATTTGGAGCCTTTTCCATGTCCCCATTTAACACAGCCTGCCTTAAATCCTAGGAAATTCATATGTTCAATCACCTAGGAGTAGGTCTCAGCTAAACGATGACTTACGTTTCTTTGGTCCCGTTTCTCGTTTTACATTTTATGCACCATAGCATGTAATGAATGTAGGGCAATAGGCATTGGGAGCCTTTTTCATGTTTCGCATAGCCTGCCTAAAATCCTAGGTAATTCATATGTACTATCATCTAGGACTAGGTTCAAGCAACGAGCTGACATAGGTCGCTATGGTCCCCGTGCTCGTTTTAAGGTTTCTGCACCATAACATTTAATGAAGATGAGGTAAATATAGGCATTCAGAGTCTTTTCCATGTCCCTATCTCGCACAATCTGCCTAAAATCCTAGGTAATTTATACATACTATCACCTAGGACTAGGTCTAAGCTACACGCTGACATAGGCCGCTATGGTCCCCTTGCTCGTTTTAATGTTTTTGAACCATAACATGTAATGAATATGAGGCAAATATGTATAAGGGGTCTTTTCCATGTCCCTATATCGCATAGCCTGCCTAAAATCCTAGATAATTCATATTTACTATCACCTAGGACTAGGTCTAAGCAACGAGCTGACATAGGTCGCTTTGGTCCCCTTGCTTGTTTAAGGTTTTTGCAACATAACATTTGATGAATATGATGTAAAAATAGACATTTTGAGTCTTTCCCATGTCCCTATCACGCACAATCTGCCTAAAATCCTAGATAATTCAAATGTACTATCTCCTAGGACTAGGTCTAAGCTACACGGTGGCATATGTCGCTGTGGTCCTCTTGCTCGTTGTAAGGATTCTGAACCAAAACGTGTAATGAATATGAGTCAAATAGGCATGTGGAGCATTTTCCATGTCCCTATCTCGTATAGCCAGCCTAAAATCCTTGGTTATTCATATATACTATCACCTAGGACTAGGTCTAAGCTACACACTGACATAGGGCACTATGGTCCCCTTGCTCGTATAAAGGTTTTTGCACAATAACATGTAATGAATATGAGGCAAATTGGCATTGCGGGCATTTTCAATGTCCCTATCTCGCATAGCGTGCCTAAAATCTTACGTTATTCATGTATACTATTATCTAGGACTAGGTCTCTGCGACATTGTGACATAAGTCGCTTTGGTCCCCTTGCTCCTTTTAAGGTTACCGCACCAAAACATGAAAAGAATATGAATCAAATATGCATTGGGAGCCTTTTCCATGTCCCTATCTCGCATAGCATACCTAAAATCCTAGGTTATTCATATGTACTATCATCTAGGACTAGGTCTCGGATGCATGATGACAAAGGTCGATATGGTCCCCATGCTCGTTTTAAGGTTTCCGCACCATAACATGTAATGAATATGAGACAAATAGGCATTGGGAGCCTTTTCCATGTCCCTATCTCGCGTAGCCTGCCAAATATCTTAGGTTATTCATTTGTACTATCACCTAGGACTAGATCTAAGAAACAAGCTGACATAGGTCGGTATGGTCTCCTTGCTTGTTTAAAGGTTTCTGCACCGTAACATTTAGTGAATATGAGGTAAAAATAGGCATTGGGAGCCTTTTCCATGTCTCTATCTCGCACAATCTGCCTAAAATCCTAGGTAATTGATATGTTCTATCACCTTGGATTAGGTCTAAGCTACACGCTTACATAGGTCGCTATGGTCCCCTTGCTCGATTTAATGTTTCTGCACCATAACATTTATTGAATATGAGGTAAAAATAGGCATTTGGGGCCTTTTCCATGTCCCTTTCTCGCAAAGCCTTTCTTAATTCCTAGGTAATTCATATATTCTATCACCTAGGATTAGGTCTATGCTATACGCTAACATAGGTCGCTGCTCATTTTAAGGTTTCTGCACCATAACATGTAATGAATATGAGACATATAGGGATTGGGAGCCTTATCCATTTTCCTATCTCGTATAGCCTGCCTATATTCCTAGGTAATTCATATGTACTATCACCTAGGACTAGATCTAAGTCACACACTGACATAGTTCGCTTTGGTCCCGTTGCTCGTTTTAAGGTTAATGCATCATAACTTGTAATAATAAGAGGCAAATAGGCATTGGGAGCCTTTTCCATGTCCCTATATCGCACAGCCTGCCTAAAATCCTAGGTAATTCATATGTACTATCACCTAGGACTAGGTCTAAGCAACGAGCTGACATAGGTCGCCATGGTCCCCTTCCTCTTAATTATTTAATGGTTTCTGCACCATACCATGTAATAACATTTAATGAATATGAGGTAAAAATAGGCATTTGGAGCCTTTTCCATGTCACTTTCTCGCACAATCTGTCTAATATCCTATATAATTCATATGTACTATCACCTAGAAATAGGTCTAAGCAACGAACTGGCATAGGTCGGTTTGGTCCCCTTGCTCGTTCTAAGGTTTTTTTGCACAATAACATGTAATGAATATGAGGGAAATAGGCATTGGGAGCCTTTTCCATGCCCCTATCACTCATAGCCTACCAAAAATTCTAGGTAATTCTTATGTTCTATCACCTAGGATTAGGTCTAAGCTACACGCTAACATAGGTCGCTGTGGTCCCCTTGCTTGTTTTAAGGTTTCTGCTCCATAACATGTAATGAATATGAGGCAAATAGGGATTGTGAGCCGTTTCCATGTCCCTATCTCGTATAGCCTGCCTAAAATCCTAGGTAATTCATATGAACTATCACCTAGGACTAGGTCTAAGCCACACGCTGACATAGTTCGCTATGGTCCCCTTGCTCGTTTTAAGGTTAATGCACCATAACATGTAATAATAAGAGGCAAATAGGTATTGGGAGCCTTTCCCATTTCCCTAAATCACATAGCCTGCCTAAAACCCTAGGTAATTCATATGTACTATCACCTAGGACTTGGTCTGAGCAACGAGCTGACAAAGGTCGCTATGGTGACGTATGGTCCCCTTAATTATTTTAAGGCTTCTGCACCATACCATGTAATAAATGTGAGTCAAATTGGCATTGGGAGCATTTTTTATGTCCCTATCACGCATAGCCTGCCGAAAATCTTACGTTATTCATTTGTACTATCATCTAGGACTCGGTCTCTGCTACATGGTGACATAGGTCGCTATTGTCCCCTTGCTTGTTTTAAGGTTTCTGCACCAAAACATGTATAGAATATGAATCAAATATACATTGGGAGCCTTTTCCATGTCCCTATCTCGCATAGAATACCTAAAATCCTAGGTTATTCATATGTACTATCACCTAGGACTAGGTCTTGGCTACATGATGACAAAGGGCTATATGATCCCCATGCTCTTTTAAGGTTTCCGCACCACAACATGCAATGAATATGAGACAAATAGGCATTGTGAGCATTTTCCATGTCCCTATCTCGCATAGTCTGCCTAAAATCTTAAATATTCATATGTACTATCACCTAGGACTAGGTTTAAGATACACGCTGATATAGGTCGGTATGGTCTCCTTGCTCGTTTGAAGGTTTTTGCACCATAACATTTAATGAATATGACGTAAAAATAGGCATTGGGAGCCTTTATCATGTCCTTATCTCGCATACCCTGCCTAAAATCCTAGGTAGTTCATATGTACTATCACCTAGGACTAGGTCTCGGCTACACGCTGACATAGTTCGCTATGGCCCCCTTGCTTGTTTTAAGGTTAAAGCATCATAACGTAATAATATGAGGCAAATAGGGATTTGGGGCCTTTTCCATGTCCCTATCTCGCATAGCCTGCCTAAAATCCTGGTAATACACATATACTATCACATAGGACTAGGATTAATCCACGAGCTGACATAGGTCACTATTGTCCTCTTGCTCGTTTTAAGGTTTCTGCACCGTATCATTTAATGAATATGAGTTAAAAATAGGCATTTGGTGCCTTAACCATATCACTTTCTAGCACAATCTGCCTTAAATCCTATGTAATTCATATGTACTATCACCTAGGATTAGGTTTAAGCAACGACCTGCCATAGGTCGGTTTGGTCCCCTTGCTCGTTCCAAGGTTTTTTGCACCATAACATGTAATGAATATGAGGAAAATAGGCATTGGGAGCCTTTTCCATGTTGTCCCTATCACCCATAGTCTACCTAAAATCCTAGGTAATTAATATGTACTATCACCTAGGTCTTGGTCTAAGCTACACGCTGACATAGGGCGGTATGGTCCCCTTGCTTGTTTGAAGGTTTTTGCACAATAACATGTAATGAATATTAGGACAATGGACCTTGAGAGCATTATCCATGTCCCTATCTCGCATAGCCTGCCTAAAATCCTAGATAATTCATATGCACTATCATCTAGTACTAGGTCTGTCCTACATGGTGACATAGGTCGCTTTGGTCACCTTGCTCGTTATCAGGTTTCCGCACCAAAACATGTATATAATATGAATCAAACATGCATTGGGAGCCTTTTCCATGTCCCTATCTCGCATAGCATGCCTAAAATCCTAGGTTATTCATATGTACTATAACCGAGTACTAGGTCTCGGCTGCATGATGACAAAGGTCGATATGGTCCCGATGCTCGTTTTAAGGTTTCCGCACCATAACATGTAATGAATATTAGACAATTATACATTGGGAGCCTTTTCCATGTCCCTATCTCGCGTAGCCTGCCAAATATCTTAGGTTATTCATATGTACTATCACCTAGGACTAGGTCTAAGAAACAAGCTGACATAGGTCGGTATGGTCTCCTTGCTCGTTTAAAGGTTTCTGCACCGTAACATTTAGTGAATATGAGGTAAAAATAGGCATCGCGAGCCTTTTCCATGTCCATATCTCGCATAGCCTGCATAAAATCCTAAGTGATTCATATGTACTATCACATAGGACTAGGTCTAAGCTACATCTTGACATAGGTCACTTTGGTCCCCTTAATTGTTTTAAGGTTTTTGCGCAATAACATGCAATAAATGTGAGGCAAATTGGCATTGGCAGCATTTTTCATGTCCCTATCTCGCACAGCCTGCCTAAAATCCTGGGTAATTCATATGTACTATCATCTAGGACTAGGTTCAATCAACGAGCTGACATAGGTCGCTATGGTCCCCTTGTTTTTTAATGGTTTCTACACCATACCATTTAATAAATATGAGGTAAAAATAGTCATTTGGAGCCTTTTCCATGTCACTTTCTCGTACAATCTGCCTAAAATCCTAGGTAATCCATATGTACTATCACCTAGGACTAGGTCTAAGCAACAAACTCTCATAGGTCTCTATGGTCCCCTTGCTCGTTTTAAGTTTTCTTCACCATAACATGTACTGAAAATAAGGCAAATAGGCATAAGAGGCCATTTTCCATGTCCCTATATCACATAGCCTGCCTACAATCCAATAATTCATATGTACTATCATCTAGCACTAGGTCTGAGCAACGAGCTGACATAGGTCGCTTTGGTCCCCTTGCTCGTTTTAAGGTTTTTGCACCATAGCATGTAATGAATATGAGGCAAATATGCATTGGTAGCCTTTATCATGTCCCTATCACTCATAGCCTACCTAAAATCCTAGGTAATTCATATGTACTATCACCTAGGACTAGGTGTAAGCTACACGCTGACATAGGGCGCTATGGTCCCCTTGCTCGTTCGAACGTTTCTGCACCATAACATGTAATGACTATGAGGCAAATATACACTGGGAGCCTTTTCAATGTCCCTATCTCGCATAGCCTGCCTAAAATCATACGTTATTAATATGTACTATCACCTAGGACTAGGTTTCTGCTACATGGTGGCATAGGTCGCTTTGGTCCCGTTTCTCGTTTTAAGGTTTCTGCACCATAGCATGTAATTAATACGAGGCAAATAGGCATTGAGAGCCTTTTTCATATACCTATCTCGCAAAGCGTGCCTAAAATTCTATGTTATTCATATGTACTATCACCTAGGACTTGGTCTCGTCTACATGGTGACACATGTCGCTGTGGTACCTTTGCTCGTTTAAATGTTTTCGTGCCATAACAAGTTTATGGCTATGCGGCAAATATATATTGGGGGTCTATTCCATGTTCCTCTACCGCAAAGCCTGCCTTAGATCCTAAGAATTTCACCTAAGACTAGGTCTCGGCTAAACGATGAAATACGTTTCTTTGGTCCCGTTTCTCGTTTTAAATTTTCTGCACCATAACATGTAATGAATGTAGGGCAATAGGCATTGGGAGCCTTTTTCATGTCTCGCATAGCCTGCCTAAAATCCTAGGTAATTCATATGTACTATCATCTAGGACTAGGTTTAAGAAACGAGCTGACATAGGTCGCTATGGTCCCCGTGCTCGTTTTAAGGTTTCTGAACGATAACATGTAATAAATGTGAGGCAAATTGGCATTTGGAGCATTTTTCATGTCCCTATCTTGCATAGCCTGCCTAAAATTCTAGGTAATTCATATGTACTATCATCTAGGACTAGGTCCAAGAACGAGCTTACATAGGTCGGTATGGTACCTTTATTCGTTTTAAGGTTTCTGCTACATAACATGTAATGAACATGGGTCAAATTGGCATTTGGAGCCTTTTCCATGTTCCTTTTTCGCATAACATGCCTAAAGTCCGAGGTTATTCATATGTACTATCATCTAGGACTAGGTCTCGTTTACAAGGTTACATAGGTCGCTATGGTCCCGTTTCTCGTTTTAAGGTTTCTGAACCATAACATGTAACGAATATGAGTCATATAGACATTTGGAGCCTTTTCCATGTCCCCATTTAACACAGCCTGCCTTAAATCCTAGGAAATTCATATGTTCAATCACCTAGGAGTAGGTCTCAGCTAAACGATGACTTACGTTTCTTTGGTCCCGTTTCTCGTTTTACATTTTATGCACCATAGCATGTAATGAATGTAGGGCAATAGGCATTGGGAGCCTTTTTCATGTTTCGCATAGCCTGCCTAAAATCCTAGGTAATTCATATGTACTATCATCTAGGACTAGGTTCAAGCAACGAGCTGACATAGGTCGCTATGGTCCCCGTGCTCGTTTTAAGGTTTCTGCACCATAACATTTAATGAAGATGAGGTAAATATAGGCATTCAGAGTCTTTTCCATGTCCCTATCTCGCACAATCTGCCTAAAATCCTAGGTAATTTATACATACTATCACCTAGGACTAGGTCTAAGCTACACGCTGACATAGGCCGCTATGGTCCCCTTGCTCGTTTTAATGTTTTTGAACCATAACATGTAATGAATATGAGGCAAATATGTATAAGGGGTCTTTTCCATGTCCCTATATCGCATAGCCTGCCTAAAATCCTAGATAATTCATATTTACTATCACCTAGGACTAGGTCTAAGCAACGAGCTGACATAGGTCGCTTTGGTCCCCTTGCTTGTTTAAGGTTTTTGCAACATAACATTTGATGAATATGATGTAAAAATAGACATTTTGAGTCTTTCCCATGTCCCTATCACGCACAATCTGCCTAAAATCCTAGATAATTCAAATGTACTATCTCCTAGGACTAGGTCTAAGCTACACGGTGGCATATGTCGCTGTGGTCCTCTTGCTCGTTGTAAGGATTCTGAACCAAAACGTGTAATGAATATGAGTCAAATAGGCATGTGGAGCATTTTCCATGTCCCTATCTCGTATAGCCAGCCTAAAATCCTTGGTTATTCATATATACTATCACCTAGGACTAGGTCTAAGCTACACACTGACATAGGGCACTATGGTCCCCTTGCTCGTATAAAGGTTTTTGCACAATAACATGTAATGAATATGAGGCAAATTGGCATTGCGGGCATTTTCAATGTCCCTATCTCGCATAGCGTGCCTAAAATCTTACGTTATTCATGTATACTATTATCTAGGACTAGGTCTCTGCGACATTGTGACATAAGTCGCTTTGGTCCCCTTGCTCCTTTTAAGGTTACCGCACCAAAACATGAAAAGAATATGAATCAAATATGCATTGGGAGCCTTTTCCATGTCCCTATCTCGCATAGCATACCTAAAATCCTAGGTTATTCATATGTACTATCATCTAGGACTAGGTCTCGGATGCATGATGACAAAGGTCGATATGGTCCCCATGCTCGTTTTAAGGTTTCCGCACCATAACATGTAATGAATATGAGACAAATAGGCATTGGGAGCCTTTTCCATGTCCCTATCTCGCGTAGCCTGCCAAATATCTTAGGTTATTCATTTGTACTATCACCTAGGACTAGATCTAAGAAACAAGCTGACATAGGTCGGTATGGTCTCCTTGCTTGTTTAAAGGTTTCTGCACCGTAACATTTAGTGAATATGAGGTAAAAATAGGCATTGGGAGCCTTTTCCATGTCTCTATCTCGCACAATCTGCCTAAAATCCTAGGTAATTGATATGTTCTATCACCTTGGATTAGGTCTAAGCTACACGCTTACATAGGTCGCTATGGTCCCCTTGCTCGATTTAATGTTTCTGCACCATAACATTTATTGAATATGAGGTAAAAATAGGCATTTGGAGCCTTTTCCATGTCCCTTTCTCGCAAAGCCTTTCTTAATTCCTAGGTAATTCATATATTCTATCACCTAGGATTAGGTCTATGCTATACGCTAACATAGGTCGCTGCTCATTTTAAGGTTTCTGCACCATAACATGTAATGAATATGAGACATATAGGGATTGGGAGCCTTATCCATTTTCCTATCTCGTATAGCCTGCCTATATTCCTAGGTAATTCATATGTACTATCACCTAGGACTAGATCTAAGTCACACACTGACATAGTTCGCTTTGGTCCCGTTGCTCGTTTTAAGGTTAATGCATCATAACTTGTAATAATAAGAGGCAAATAGGCATTGGGAGCCTTTTCCATGTCCCTATATCGCACAGCCTGCCTAAAATCCTAGGTAATTCATATGTACTATCACCTAGGACTAGGTCTAAGCAACGAGCTGACATAGGTCGCCATGGTCCCCTTCCTCTTAATTATTTAATGGTTTCTGCACCATACCATGTAATAACATTTAATGAATATGAGGTAAAAATAGGCATTTGGAGCCTTTTCCATGTCACTTTCTCGCACAATCTGTCTAATATCCTATATAATTCATATGTACTATCACCTAGGAATAGGTCTAAGCAACGAACTGGCATAGGTCGGTTTGGTCCCCTTGCTCGTTCTAAGGTTTTTTTGCACAATAACATGTAATGAATATGAGGGAAATAGGCATTGGGAGCCTTTTCCATGCCCCTATCACTCATAGCCTACCAAAAATTCTAGGTAATTCTTATGTTCTATCACCTAGGATTAGGTCTAAGCTACACGCTAACATAGGTCGCTGTGGTCCCCTTGCTTGTTTTAAGGTTTCTGCTCCATAACATGTAATGAATATGAGGCAAATAGGGATTGTGAGCCGTTTCCATGTCCCTATCTCGTATAGCCTGCCTAAAATCCTAGGTAATTCATATGAACTATCACCTAGGACTAGGTCTAAGCCACACGCTGACATAGTTCGCTATGGTCCCCTTGCTCGTTTTAAGGTTAATGCACCATAACATGTAATAATAAGAGGCAAATAGGTATTGGGAGCCTTTCCCATGTCCCTAAATCGCATAGCCTGCCTAAAACCTTAGGTAATTCATATGTACTATCACCTAGGACTTGGTCTGAGCAACGAGCTGACAAAGGTCGCTATGGTGACGTATGGTCCCCTTAATTATTTTAAGGCTTCTGCACCATACCATGTAATAAATGTGAGTCAAATTGGCATTGGGAGCATTTTTTATGTCCCTATCACGCATAGCCTGCCGAAAATCTTACGTTATTCATTTGTACTATCATCTAGGACTCGGTCTCTGCTACATGGTGACATAGGTCGCTATTGTCCCCTTGCTTGTTTTAAGGTTTCTGCACCAAAACATGTATAGAATATGAATCAAATATACATTGGGAGCCTTTTCCATGTCCCTATCTCGCATAGAATACCTAAAATCCTAGGTTATTCATATGTACTATCACCTAGGACTAGGTCTTGGCTACATGATGACAAAGGGCTATATGATCCCCATGCTCTTTTAAGGTTTCCGCACCACAACATGCAATGAATATGAGACAAATAGGCATTGTGAGCATTTTCCATGTCCCTATCTCGCATAGTCTGCCTAAAATCTTAAATATTCATATGTACTATCACCTAGGACTAGGTTTAAGATACACGCTGATATAGGTCGGTATGGTCTCCTTGCTCGTTTGAAGGTTTTTGCACCATAACATTTAATGAATATGACGTAAAAATAGGCATTGGGAGCCTTTATCATGTCCTTATCTCGCATACCCTGCCTAAAATCCTAGGTAGTTCATATGTACTATCACCTAGGACTAGGTCTCGGCTACACGCTGACATAGTTCGCTATGGCCCCCTTGCTTGTTTTAAGGTTAAAGCATCATAACGTAATAATATGAGGCAAATAGGGATTTGGGGCCTTTTCCATGTCCCTATCTCGCATAGCCTGCCTAAAATCCTGGTAATACATATATACTATCACATAGGACTAGGTTTAATCCACGAGCTGACATAGGTCACTATTGTCCTCTTGCTCGTTTTAAGGTTTCTGCACCGTATCATTTAATGAATATGAGTTAAAAATAGGCATTTGGTGCCTTAACCATATCACTTTCTAGCACAATCTGCCTTAAATCCTATGTAATTCATATGTACTATCACCTAGGATTAGGTTTAAGCAACGACCTGCCATAGGTCGGTTTGGTCCCCTTGCTCGTTCCAAGGTTTTTTGCACCATAACATGTAATGAATATGAGGAAAATAGGCATTGGGAGCCTTTTCCATGTTGTCCCTATCACCCATAGTCTACCTAAAATCCTAGGTAATTAATATGTACTATCACCTAGGTCTTGGTCTAAGCTACACGCTGACATAGGGCGGTATGGTCCCCTTGCTTGTTTGAAGGTTTTTGCACAATAACATGTAATGAATATTAGGACAATGGACCTTGAGAGCATTATCCATGTCCCTATCTCGCATAGCCTGCCTAAAATCCTAGATAATTCATATGCACTATCATCTAGTACTAGGTCTGTCCTACATGGTGACATAGGTCGCTTTGGTCACCTTGCTCGTTATCAGGTTTCCGCACCAAAACATGTATATAATATGAATCAAACATGCATTGGGAGCCTTTTCCATGTCCCTATCTCGCATAGCATGCCTAAAATCCTAGGTTATTCATATGTACTATAACCGAGTACTAGGTCTCGGCTGCATGATGACAAAGGTCGATATGGTCCCGATGCTCGTTTTAAGGTTTCCGCACCATAACATGTAATGAATATTAGACAATTATACATTGGGAGCCTTTTCCATGTCCCTATCTCGCGTAGCCTGCCAAATATCTTAGGTTATTCATATGTACTATCACCTAGGACTAGGTCTAAGAAACAAGCTGACATAGGTCGGTATGGTCTCCTTGCTCGTTTAAAGGTTTCTGCACCGTAACATTTAGTGAATATGAGGTAAAAATAGGCATCGCGAGCCTTTTCCATGTCCATATCTCGCATAGCCTGCATAAAATCCTAAGTGATTCATATGTACTATCACATAGGACTAGGTCTAAGCTACATCTTGACATAGGTCACTTTGGTCCCCTTAATTGTTTTAAGGTTTTTGCGCAATAACATGCAATAAATGTGAGGCAAATTGGCATTGGCAGCATTTTTCATGTCCCTATCTCGCACAGCCTGCCTAAAATCCTGGGTAATTCATATGTACTATCATCTAGGACTAGGTTCAATCAACGAGCTGACATAGGTCGCTATGGTCCCCTTGTTTTTTAATGGTTTCTACACCATACCATTTAATAAATATGAGGTAAAAATAGTCATTTGGAGCCTTTTCCATGTCACTTTCTCGTACAATCTGCCTAAAATCGTAGGTAATCCATATGTACTATCACCTAGGACTAGGTCTAAGCAACAAACTCTCATAGGTCTCTATGGTCCCCTTGCTCGTTTTAAGTTTTCTTCACCATAACATGTACTGAAAATAAGGCAAATAGGCATAAGAGGCCATTTTCCATGTCCCTATATCACATAGCCTGCCTACAATCCAATAATTCATATGTACTATCATCTAGCACTAGGTCTGAGCAACGAGCTGACATAGGTCGCTTTGGTCCCCTTGCTCGTTTTAAGGTTTTTGCACCATAGCATGTAATGAATATGAGGCAAATATGCATTGGTAGCCTTTATCATGTCCCTATCACTCATAGCCTACCTAAAATCCTAGGTAATTCATATGTACTATCACCTAGGACTAGGTGTAAGCTACACGCTGACATAGGGCGCTATGGTCCCCTTGCTCGTTCGAACGTTTCTGCACCATAACATGTAATGACTATGAGGCAAATATACACTGGGAGCCTTTTCAATGTCCCTATCTCGCATAGCCTGCCTAAAATCATACGTTATTAATATGTACTATCACCTAGGACTAGGTTTCTGCTACATGGTGGCATAGGTCGCTTTGGTCCCGTTTCTCGTTTTAAGGTTTCTGCACCATAGCATGTAATTAATACGAGGCAAATAGGCATTGAGAGCCTTTTTCATATACCTATCTCGCAAAGCGTGCCTAAAATTCTATGTTATTCATATGTACTATCACCTAGGACTTGGTCTCGTCTACATGGTGACACATGTCGCTGTGGTACCTTTGCTCGTTTAAATGTTTTCGTGCCATAACAAGTTTATGGCTATGCGGCAAATATATATTGGGGGTCTATTCCATGTTCCTCTACCGCAAAGCCTGCCTTAAATCCTAAGAATTTCACCTAAGACTAGGTCTCGGCTAAACGATGAAATACGTTTCTTTGGTCCCGTTTCTCGTTTTAAATTTTCTGCACCATAACATGTAATGAATGTAGGGCAATAGGCATTGGGAGCCTTTTTCATGTCTCGCATAGCCTGCCTAAAATCCTAGGTAATTCATATGTACTATCATCTAGGACTAGGTTTAAGCAACGAGCTGACATAGGTCGCTATGGTCCCCGTGCTCGTTTTAAGGTTTCTGAACGATAACATGTAATAAATGTGAGGCAAATTGGCATTTGGAGCATTTTTCATGTCCCTATCTTGCATAGCCTGCCTAAAATTCTAGGTAATTCATATGTACTATCATCTAGGACTAGGTCCAAGAACGAGCTTACATAGGTCGGTATGGTACCTTTATTCGTTTTAAGGTTTCTGCTACATAACATGTAATGAACATGGGTCAAATTGGCATTTGGAGCCTTTTCCATGTTCCTTTTTCGCATAACATGCCTAAAGTCCGAGGTTATTCATATGTACTATCATCTAGGACTAGGTCTCGTTTACAAGGTTACATAGGTCGCTATGGTCCCGTTTCTCGTTTTAAGGTTTCTGAACCATAACATGTAACGAATATTAGTCATATAGACATTTGGAGCCTTTTCCATGTCCCCATTTAACACAGCCTGCCTTAAATCCTAGGAAATTCATATGTTCAATCACCTAGGAGTAGGTCTCAGCTAAACGATGACTTACGTTTCTTTGGTCCCGTTTCTCGTTTTACATTTTATGCACCATAGCATGTAATGAATGTAGGGCAATAGGCATTGGGAGCCTTTTTCATGTTTCGCATAGCCTGCCTAAAATCCTAGGTAATTCATATGTACTATCATCTAGGACTAGGTTCAAGCAACGAGCTGACATAGGTCGCTATGGTCCCCGTGCTCGTTTTAAGGTTTCTGCACCATAACATTTAATGAAGATGAGGTAAATATAGGCATTCAGAGTCTTTTCCATGTCCCTATCTCGCACAATCTGCCTAAAATCCTAGGTAATTTATACATACTATCACCTAGGACTAGGTCTAAGCTACACGCTGACATAGGCCGCTATGGTCCCCTTGCTCGTTTTAATGTTTTTGAACCATAACATGTAATGAATATGAGGCAAATATGTATAAGGGGTCTTTTCCATGTCCCTATATCGCATAGCCTGCCTAAAATCCTAGATAATTCATATTTACTATCACCTAGGACTAGGTCTAAGCAACGAGCTGACATAGGTCGCTTTGGTCCCCTTGCTTGTTTAAGGTTTTTGCAACATAACATTTGATGAATATGATGTAAAAATAGACATTTTGAGTCTTTCCCATGTCCCTATCACGCACAATCTGCCTAAAATCCTAGATAATTCATATGTACTATCTCCTAGGACTAGGTCTAAGCTACACGGTGACATAGGTCGCTGTGGTCCTCTTGCTCGTTGTAAGGATTCTGAACCAAAACGTGTAATGAACATGAGTCAAATAGGCATGTGGAGCATTTTCCATGTCCCTATCTCGTATAGCCAGCCTAAAATCCTTGGTTATTCATATATACTATCACCTAGGACTAGGTCTAAGCTACACACTGACATAGGGCACTATGGTCCCCTTGCTCGTATAAAGGTTTTTGCACAATAACATGTAATGAATATGAGGCAAATTGGCATTGCGGGCATTTTCAATGTCCCTATCTCGCATAGCGTGCCTAAAATCTTACGTTATTCATGTATACTATTATCTAGGACTAGGTCTCTGCTACATTGTGACATAAGTCGCTTTGGTCCCCTTGCTCCTTTTAAGGTTACCGCACCAAAACATGAAAAGAATATGAATCAAATATGCATTGGGAGCCTTTTCCATGTCCCTATCTCGCATAGCATACCTAAAATCCTAGGTTATTCATATGTACTATCATCTAGGACTAGGTCTCGGATGCATGATGACAAAGGTCGATATGGTCCCCATGCTCGTTTTAAGGTTTCCGCACCATAACATGTAATGAATATGAGACAAATAGGCATTGGGAGCCTTTTCCATGTCCCTATCTCGCGTAGCCTGCCAAATATCTTAGGTTATTCATTTGTACTATCACCTAGGACTAGATCTAAGAAACAAGCTGACATAGGTCGGTATGGTCTCCTTGCTTGTTTAAAGGTTTCTGCACCGTAACATTTAGTGAATATGAGGTAAAAATAGGCATTGGGAGCCTTTTCCATGTCTCTATCTCGCACAATCTGCCTAAAATCCTAGGTAATTGATATGTTCTATCACCTTGGATTAGGTCTAAGCTACACGCTTACATAGGTCGCTATGGTCCCCTTGCTCGATTTAATGTTTCTGCACCATAACATTTATTGAATATGAGGTAAAAATAGGCATTTGGAGCCTTTTCCATGTCCCTTTCTCGCAAAGCCTTTCTTAATTCCTAGGTAATTCATATATTCTATCACCTAGGATTAGGTCTATGCTATACGCTAACATAGGTCGCTGCTCATTTTAAGGTTTCTGCACCATAACATGTAATGAATATGAGACATATAGGGATTGGGAGCCTTATCCATTTTCCTATCTCGTATAGCCTGCCTATATTCCTAGGTAATTCATATGTACTATCACCTAGGACTAGATCTAAGTCACACACTGACATAGTTCGCTTTGGTCCCGTTGCTCGTTTTAAGGTTAATGCATCATAACTTGTAATAATAAGAGGCAAATAGGCATTGGGAGCCTTTTCCATGTCCCTATATCGCACAGCCTGCCTAAAATCCTAGGTAATTCATATGTACTATCACCTAGGACTAGGTCTAAGCAACGAGCTGACATAGGTCGCCATGGTACCCTTCCTCTTAATTATTTAATGGTTTCTGCACCATACCATGTAATAACATTTAATGAATATGAGGTAAAAATAGGCATTTGGAGCCTTTTCCATGTCACTTTCTCGCACAATCTGTCTAATATCCTATATAATTCATATGTACTATCACCTAGGAATAGGTCTAAGCAACGAACTGGCATAGGTCGGTTTGGTCCCCTTGCTCGTTCTAAGGTTTTTTTGCACAATAACATGTAATGAATATGAGGGAAATAGGCATTGGGAGCCTTTTCCATGCCCCTATCACTCATAGCCTACCAAAAATTCTAGGTAATTCTTATGTTCTATCACCTAGGATTAGGTCTAAGCTACACGCTAACATAGGTCGCTGTGGTCCCCTTGCTTGTTTTAAGGTTTCTGCTCCATAACATGTAATGAATATGAGGCAAATAGGGATTGTGAGCCGTTTCCATGTCCCTATCTCGTATAGCCTGCCTAAAATCCTAGGTAATTCATATGAACTATCACCTAGGACTAGGTCTAAGCCACACGCTGACATAGTTCGCTATGGTCCCCTTGCTCGTTTTAAGGTTAATGCACCATAACATGTAATAATAAGAGGCAAATAGGTATTGGGAGCCTTTCCCATGTCCCTAAATCGCATAGCCTGCCTAAAACCCTAGGTAATTCATATGTACTATCACCTAGGACTTGGTCTGAGCAACGAGCTGACAAAGGTCGCTATGGTGACGTATGGTCCCCTTAATTATTTTAAGGCTTCTGCACCATACCATGTAATAAATGTGAGTCAAATTGGCATTGGGAGCATTTTTTATGTCCCTATCACGCATAGCCTGCCGAAAATCTTACGTTATTCATTTGTACTATCATCTAGGACTCGGTCTCTGCTACATGGTGACATAGGTCGCTATTGTCCCCTTGCTTGTTTTAAGGTTTCTGCACCAAAACATGTATAGAATATGAATCAAATATACATTGGGAGCCTTTTCCATGTCCCTATCTCGCATAGAATACCTAAAATCCTAGGTTATTCATATGTACTATCACCTAGGACTAGGTCTTGGCTACATGATGACAAAGGGCTATATGATCCCCATGCTCTTTTAAGGTTTCCGCACCACAACATGCAATGAATATGAGACAAATAGGCATTGTGAGCATTTTCCATGTCCCTATCTCGCATAGTCTGCCTAAAATCTTAAATATTCATATGTACTATCACCTAGGACTAGGTTTAAGATACACGCTGATATAGGTCGGTATGGTCTCCTTGCTCGTTTGAAGGTTTTTGCACCATAACATTTAATGAATATGACGTAAAAATAGGCATTGGGAGCCTTTATCATGTCCTTATCTCGCATACCCTGCCTAAAATCCTAGGTAGTTCATATGTACTATCACCTAGGACTAGGTCTCGGCTACACGCTGACATAGTTCGCTATGGCCCCCTTGCTTGTTTTAAGGTTAAAGCATCATAACGTAATAATATGAGGCAAATAGGGATTTGGGGCCTTTTCCATGTCCCTATCTCGCATAGCCTGCCTAAAATCCTGGTAATACATATATACTATCACATAGGACTAGGTTTAATCCACGAGCTGACATAGGTCACTATTGTCCTCTTGCTCGTTTTAAGGTTTCTGCACCGTATCATTTAATGAATATGAGTTAAAAATAGGCATTTGGTGCCTTAACCATATCACTTTCTAGCACAATCTGCCTTAAATCCTATGTAATTCATATGTACTATCACCTAGGATTAGGTTTAAGCAACGACCTGCCATAGGTCGGTTTGGTCCCCTTGCTCGTTCCAAGGTTTTTTGCACCATAACATGTAATGAATATGAGGAAAATAGGCATTGGGAGCCTTTTCCATGTTGTCCCTATCACCCATAGTCTACCTAAAATCCTAGGTAATTAATATGTACTATCACCTAGGTCTTGGTCTAAGCTACACGCTGACATAGGGCGGTATGGTCCCCTTGCTTGTTTGAAGGTTTTTGCACAATAACATGTAATGAATATTAGGACAATGGACCTTGAGAGCATTATCCATGTCCCTATCTCGCATAGCCTGCCTAAAATCCTAGATAATTCATATGCACTATCATCTAGTACTAGGTCTGTCCTACATGGTGACATAGGTCGCTTTGGTCACCTTGCTCGTTATCAGGTTTCCGCACCAAAACATGTATATAATATGAATCAAACATGCATTGGGAGTAGGGATGCAAACGAATATTCGAATATTCGAATATTCGATCGAACGTTTGGTATTCGAATGTCAAAATAGGTATTCGAATATTCGATGTTTTTGTTGAAATAATAAATTAATACACTTTTTGCCTACAACTGTCATCTTCGTCTGTCTTGTTTTTACAACGACCCCTAATGCCATAGGTGTGAACTTGATGACACTATACACGCGTCATATCGGATATATCGCCGGGAACTATAAACAGTCCCCGTAATTTTGCATTTACTGGCTGTTAGACAAGTGACATAAAACACATTCCAATTATTTTGGGTACATTTAAATGACCATGCCAATTAAGGGTTTAAGAGATCGGCCTTTATACCAATGTTTTGTCTTCACTGCTAATCAAGCTTGGCGATATTGCTCAAATCGCCTTGATGATACGAGGGACATGTGCTAGTTACTGTTTCCATGTTTTCAATATAACGCTCTTATGTACAAAAATTAACTGAAAGTGTATGGTTTAACGTTTAAGGATATATGTCCTGTATTGTTGTACAATACCTAAGACAAAAGCGACGTTTAGACATGGTGTCGTTTTCTATAAATATATTTCGTAAACATCAATCCCAGAACGAGGCTGCAAGTCCCACGTTGGCGTATATCGTCATTTAACCGGGACAAACGCAATTCCCTGATCTTATTTTGCATTTTTTACAAAAATGAACGCAGAGGTTTGTTTTTTTGTTAAAGATATATTGCTTTTTCTTGGGATATATTTTGTAAATGGGAAATTCAAAGGCTAATTTGTGGAACAATAAGGGTCCGTCGCGTGTACCGAATACGACCAGGAAGGGTAACAGGGCCCCCACTATTACTTTAGTGAATAATAATAGTTTACTACAATTCTTAAAGGTTCATTTTGGTGTTCGAATATTCGAATATTCGATCGAAAGAATTACCGAATATTCGAATATCACTTTTGCCATTCGTTTGCATCCCTAATTGGGAGCCTTTTCCATGTCCCTATCTCGCATAGCATGCCTAAAATCCTAGGTTATTCATATGTACTATAACCGAGTACTAGGTCTCGGCTGCATGATGACAAAGGTCGATATGGTCCCGATGCTCGTTTTAAGGTTTCCGCACCATAACATGTAATGAATATTAGACAATTATACATTGGGAGCCTTTTCCATGTCCCTATCTCGCGTAGCCTGCCAAATATCTTAGGTTATTCATATGTACTATCACCTAGGACTAGGTCTAAGAAACAAGCTGACATAGGTCGGTATGGTCTCCTTGCTCGTTTAAAGGTTTCTGCACCGTAACATTTAGTGAATATGAGGTAAAAATAGGCATCGCGAGCCTTTTCCATGTCCATATCTCGCATAGCCTGCATAAAATCCTAAGTGATTCATATGTACTATCACATAGGACTAGGTCTAAGCTACATCTTGACATAGGTCACTTTGGTCCCCTTAATTGTTTTAAGGTTTTTGCGCAATAACATGCAATAAATGTGAGGCAAATTGGCATTGGCAGCATTTTTCATGTCCCTATCTCGCACAGCCTGCCTAAAATCCTGGGTAATTCATATGTACTATCATCTAGGACTAGGTTCAATCAACGAGCTGACATAGGTCGCTATGGTCCCCTTGTTTTTTAATGGTTTCTACACCATACCATTTAATAAATATGAGGTAAAAATAGTCATTTGGAGCCTTTTCCATGTCACTTTCTCGTACAATCTGCCTAAAATCGTAGGTAATCCATATGTACTATCACCTAGGACTAGGTCTAAGCAACAAACTCTCATAGGTCTCTATGGTCCCCTTGCTCGTTTTAAGTTTTCTTCACCATAACATGTACTGAAAATAAGGCAAATAGGCATAAGAGGCCATTTTCCATGTCCCTATATCACATAGCCTGCCTACAATCCAATAATTCATATGTACTATCATCTAGCACTAGGTCTGAGCAACGAGCTGACATAGGTCGCTTTGGTCCCCTTGCTCGTTTTAAGGTTTTTGCACCATAGCATGTAATGAATATGAGGCAAATATGCATTGGTAGCCTTTATCATGTCCCTATCACTCATAGCCTACCTAAAATCCTAGGTAATTCATATGTACTATCACCTAGGACTAGGTGTAAGCTACACGCTGACATAGGGCGCTATGGTCCCCTTGCTCGTTCGAACGTTTCTGCACCATAACATGTAATGACTATGAGGCAAATATACACTGGGAGCCTTTTCAATGTCCCTATCTCGCATAGCCTGCCTAAAATCATACGTTATTAATATGTACTATCACCTAGGACTAGGTTTCTGCTACATGGTGGCATAGGTCGCTTTGGTCCCGTTTCTCGTTTTAAGGTTTCTGCACCATAGCATGTAATTAATACGAGGCAAATAGGCATTGAGAGCCTTTTTCATATACCTATCTCGCAAAGCGTGCCTAAAATTCTATGTTATTCATATGTACTATCACCTAGGACTTGGTCTCGTCTACATGGTGACACATGTCGCTGTGGTACCTTTGCTCGTTTAAATGTTTTCGTGCCATAACAAGTTTATGGCTATGCGGCAAATATATATTGGGGGTCTATTCCATGTTCCTCTACCGCAAAGCCTGCCTTAAATCCTAAGAATTTCACCTAAGACTAGGTCTCGGCTAAACGATGAAATACGTTTCTTTGGTCCCGTTTCTCGTTTTAAATTTTCTGCACCATAACATGTAATGAATGTAGGGCAATAGGCATTGGGAGCCTTTTTCATGTCTCGCATAGCCTGCCTAAAATCCTAGGTAATTCATATGTACTATCATCTAGGACTAGGTTTAAGCAACGAGCTGACATAGGTCGCTATGGTCCCCGTGCTCGTTTTAAGGTTTCTGAACGATAACATGTAATAAATGTGAGGCAAATTGGCATTTGGAGCATTTTTCATGTCCCTATCTTGCATAGCCTGCCTAAAATTCTAGGTAATTCATATGTACTATCATCTAGGACTAGGTCCAAGAACGAGCTTACATAGGTCGGTATGGTACCTTTATTCGTTTTAAGGTTTCTGCTACATAACATGTAATGAACATGGGTCAAATTGGCATTTGGAGCCTTTTCCATGTTCCTTTTTCGCATAACATGCCTAAAGTCCGAGGTTATTCATATGTACTATCATCTAGGACTAGGTCTCGTTTACAAGGTTACATAGGTCGCTATGGTCCCGTTTCTCGTTTTAAGGTTTCTGAACCATAACATGTAACGAATATGAGTCATATAGACATTTGGAGCCTTTTCCATGTCCCCATTTAACACAGCCTGCCTTAAATCCTAGGAAATTCATATGTTCAATCACCTAGGAGTAGGTCTCAGCTAAACGATGACTTACGTTTCTTTGGTCCCGTTTCTCGTTTTACATTTTATGCACCATAGCATGTAATGAATGTAGGGCAATAGGCATTGGGAGCCTTTTTCATGTTTCGCATAGCCTGCCTAAAATCCTAGGTAATTCATATGTACTATCATCTAGGACTAGGTTCAAGCAACGAGCTGACATAGGTCGCTATGGTCCCCGTGCTCGTTTTAAGGTTTCTGCACCATAACATTTAATGAAGATGAGGTAAATATAGGCATTCAGAGTCTTTTCCATGTCCCTATCTCGCACAATCTGCCTAAAATCCTAGGTAATTTATACATACTATCACCTAGGACTAGGTCTAAGCTACACGCTGACATAGGCCGCTATGGTCCCCTTGCTCGTTTTAATGTTTTTGAACCATAACATGTAATGAATATGAGGCAAATATGTATAAGGGGTCTTTTCCATGTCCCTATATCGCATAGCCTGCCTAAAATCCTAGATAATTCATATTTACTATCACCTAGGACTAGGTCTAAGCAACGAGCTGACATAGGTCGCTTTGGTCCCCTTGCTTGTTTAAGGTTTTTGCAACATAACATTTGATGAATATGATGTAAAAATAGACATTTTGAGTCTTTCCCATGTCCCTATCACGCACAATCTGCCTAAAATCCTAGATAATTCAAATGTACTATCTCCTAGGACTAGGTCTAAGCTACACGGTGGCATATGTCGCTGTGGTCCTCTTGCTCGTTGTAAGGATTCTGAACCAAAACGTGTAATGAATATGAGTCAAATAGGCATGTGGAGCATTTTCCATGTCCCTATCTCGTATAGCCAGCCTAAAATCCTTGGTTATTCATATATACTATCACCTAGGACTAGGTCTAAGCTACACACTGACATAGGGCACTATGGTCCCCTTGCTCGTATAAAGGTTTTTGCACAATAACATGTAATGAATATGAGGCAAATTGGCATTGCGGGCATTTTCAATGTCCCTATCTCGCATAGCGTGCCTAAAATCTTACGTTATTCATGTATACTATTATCTAGGACTAGGTCTCTGCGACATTGTGACATAAGTCGCTTTGGTCCCCTTGCTCCTTTTAAGGTTACCGCACCAAAACATGAAAAGAATATGAATCAAATATGCATTGGGAGCCTTTTCCATGTCCCTATCTCGCATAGCATACCTAAAATCCTAGGTTATTCATATGTACTATCATCTAGGACTAGGTCTCGGATGCATGATGACAAAGGTCGATATGGTCCCCATGCTCGTTTTAAGGTTTCCGCACCATAACATGTAATGAATATGAGACAAATAGGCATTGGGAGCCTTTTCCATGTCCCTATCTCGCGTAGCCTGCCAAATATCTTAGGTTATTCATTTGTACTATCACCTAGGACTAGATCTAAGAAACAAGCTGACATAGGTCGGTATGGTCTCCTTGCTTGTTTAAAGGTTTCTGCACCGTAACATTTAGTGAATATGAGGTAAAAATAGGCATTGGGAGCCTTTTCCATGTCTCTATCTCGCACAATCTGCCTAAAATCCTAGGTAATTGATATGTTCTATCACCTTGGATTAGGTCTAAGCTACACGCTTACATAGGTCGCTATGGTCCCCTTGCTCGATTTAATGTTTCTGCACCATAACATTTATTGAATATGAGGTAAAAATAGGCATTTGGGGCCTTTTCCATGTCCCTTTCTCGCAAAGCCTTTCTTAATTCCTAGGTAATTCATATATTCTATCACCTAGGATTAGGTCTATGCTATACGCTAACATAGGTCGCTGCTCATTTTAAGGTTTCTGCACCATAACATGTAATGAATATGAGACATATAGGGATTGGGAGCCTTATCCATTTTCCTATCTCGTATAGCCTGCCTATATTCCTAGGTAATTCATATGTACTATCACCTAGGACTAGATCTAAGTCACACACTGACATAGTTCGCTTTGGTCCCGTTGCTCGTTTTAAGGTTAATGCATCATAACTTGTAATAATAAGAGGCAAATAGGCATTGGGAGCCTTTTCCATGTCCCTATATCGCACAGCCTGCCTAAAATCCTAGGTAATTCATATGTACTATCACCTAGGACTAGGTCTAAGCAACGAGCTGACATAGGTCGCCATGGTCCCCTTCCTCTTAATTATTTAATGGTTTCTGCACCATACCATGTAATAACATTTAATGAATATGAGGTAAAAATAGGCATTTGGAGCCTTTTCCATGTCACTTTCTCGCACAATCTGTCTAATATCCTATATAATTCATATGTACTATCACCTAGGAATAGGTCTAAGCAACGAACTGGCATAGGTCGGTTTGGTCCCCTTGCTCGTTCTAAGGTTTTTTTGCACAATAACATGTAATGAATATGAGGGAAATAGGCATTGGGAGCCTTTTCCATGCCCCTATCACTCATAGCCTACCAAAAATTCTAGGTAATTCTTATGTTCTATCACCTAGGATTAGGTCTAAGCTACACGCTAACATAGGTCGCTGTGGTCCCCTTGCTTGTTTTAAGGTTTCTGCTCCATAACATGTAATGAATATGAGGCAAATAGGGATTGTGAGCCGTTTCCATGTCCCTATCTCGTATAGCCTGCCTAAAATCCTAGGTAATTCATATGAACTATCACCTAGGACTAGGTCTAAGCCACACGCTGACATAGTTCGCTATGGTCCCCTTGCTCGTTTTAAGGTTAATGCACCATAACATGTAATAATAAGAGGCAAATAGGTATTGGGAGCCTTTCCCATTTCCCTAAATCACATAGCCTGCCTAAAACCCTAGGTAATTCATATGTACTATCACCTAGGACTTGGTCTGAGCAACGAGCTGACAAAGGTCGCTATGGTGACGTATGGTCCCCTTAATTATTTTAAGGCTTCTGCACCATACCATGTAATAAATGTGAGTCAAATTGGCATTGGGAGCATTTTTTATGTCCCTATCACGCATAGCCTGCCGAAAATCTTACGTTATTCATTTGTACTATCATCTAGGACTCGGTCTCTGCTACATGGTGACATAGGTCGCTATTGTCCCCTTGCTTGTTTTAAGGTTTCTGCACCAAAACATGTATAGAATATGAATCAAATATACATTGGGAGCCTTTTCCATGTCCCTATCTCGCATAGAATACCTAAAATCCTAGGTTATTCATATGTACTATCACCTAGGACTAGGTCTTGGCTACATGATGACAAAGGGCTATATGATCCCCATGCTCTTTTAAGGTTTCCGCACCACAACATGCAATGAATATGAGACAAATAGGCATTGTGAGCATTTTCCATGTCCCTATCTCGCATAGTCTGCCTAAAATCTTAAATATTCATATGTACTATCACCTAGGACTAGGTTTAAGATACACGCTGATATAGGTCGGTATGGTCTCCTTGCTCGTTTGAAGGTTTTTGCACCATAACATTTAATGAATATGACGTAAAAATAGGCATTGGGAGCCTTTATCATGTCCTTATCTCGCATACCCTGCCTAAAATCCTAGGTAGTTCATATGTACTATCACCTAGGACTAGGTCTCGGCTACACGCTGACATAGTTCGCTATGGCCCCCTTGCTTGTTTTAAGGTTAAAGCATCATAACGTAATAATATGAGGCAAATAGGGATTTGGGGCCTTTTCCATGTCCCTATCTCGCATAGCCTGCCTAAAATCCTGGTAATACACATATACTATCACATAGGACTAGGCTTAATCCACGAGCTGACATAGGTCACTATTGTCCTCTTGCTCGTTTTAAGGTTTCTGCACCGTATCATTTAATGAATATGAGTTAAAAATAGGCATTTGGTGCCTTAACCATATCACTTTCTAGCACAATCTGCCTTAAATCCTATGTAATTCATATGTACTATCACCTAGGATTAGGTTTAAGCAACGACCTGCCATAGGTCGGTTTGGTCCCCTTGCTCGTTCCAAGGTTTTTTGCACCATAACATGTAATGAATATGAGGAAAATAGGCATTGGGAGCCTTTTCCATGTTGTCCCTATCACCCATAGTCTACCTAAAATCCTAGGTAATTAATATGTACTATCACCTAGGTCTTGGTCTAAGCTACACGCTGACATAGGGCGGTATGGTCCCCTTGCTTGTTTGAAGGTTTTTGCACAATAACATGTAATGAATATTAGGACAATGGACCTTGAGAGCATTATCCATGTCCCTATCTCGCATAGCCTGCCTAAAATCCTAGATAATTCATATGCACTATCATCTAGTACTAGGTCTGTCCTACATGGTGACATAGGTCGCTTTGGTCACCTTGCTCGTTATCAGGTTTCCGCACCAAAACATGTATATAATATGAATCAAACATGCATTGGGAGCCTTTTCCATGTCCCTATCTCGCATAGCATGCCTAAAATCCTAGGTTATTCATATGTACTATAACCGAGTACTAGGTCTCGGCTGCATGATGACAAAGGTCGATATGGTCCCGATGCTCGTTTTAAGGTTTCCGCACCATAACATGTAATGAATATTAGACAATTATACATTGGGAGCCTTTTCCATGTCCCTATCTCGCGTAGCCTGCCAAATATCTTAGGTTATTCATATGTACTATCACCTAGGACTAGGTCTAAGAAACAAGCTGACATAGGTCGGTATGGTCTCCTTGCTCGTTTAAAGGTTTCTGCACCGTAACATTTAGTGAATATGAGGTAAAAATAGGCATCGCGAGCCTTTTCCATGTCCATATCTCGCATAGCCTGCATAAAATCCTAAGGGATTCATATGTACTATCACATAGGACTAGGTCTAAGCTACATCTTGACATAGGTCACTTTGGTCCCCTTAATTGTTTTAAGGTTTTTGCGCAATAACATGCAATAAATGTGAGGCAAATTGGCATTGGCAGCATTTTTCATGTCCCTATCTCGCACAGCCTGCCTAAAATCCTGGGTAATTCATATGTACTATCATCTAGGACTAGGTTCAATCAACGAGCTGACATAGGTCGCTATGGTCCCCTTGTTTTTTAATGGTTTCTACACCATACCATTTAATAAATATGAGGTAAAAATAGTCATTTGGAGCCTTTTCCATGTCACTTTCTCGTACAATCTGCCTAAAATCCTAGGTAATCCATATGTACTATCACCTAGGACTAGGTCTAAGCAACAAACTCTCATAGGTCTCTATGGTCCCCTTGCTCGTTTTAAGTTTTCTTCACCATAACATGTACTGAAAATAAGGCAAATAGGCATAAGAGGCCATTTTCCATGTCCCTATATCACATAGCCTGCCTACAATCCAATAATTCATATGTACTATCATCTAGCACTAGGTCTGAGCAACGAGCTGACATAGGTCGCTTTGGTCCCCTTGCTCGTTTTAAGGTTTTTGCACCATAGCATGTAATGAATATGAGGCAAATATGCATTGGTAGCCTTTATCATGTCCCTATCACTCATAGCCTACCTAAAATCCTAGGTAATTCATATGTACTATCACCTAGGACTAGGTGTAAGCTACACGCTGACATAGGGCGCTATGGTCCCCTTGCTCGTTCGAACGTTTCTGCACCATAACATGTAATGACTATGAGGCAAATATACACTGGGAGCCTTTTCAATGTCCCTATCTCGCATAGCCTGCCTAAAATCATACGTTATTAATATGTACTATCACCTAGGACTAGGTTTCTGCTACATGGTGGCATAGGTCGCTTTGGTCCCGTTTCTCGTTTTAAGGTTTCTGCACCATAGCATGTAATTAATACGAGGCAAATAGGCATTGAGAGCCTTTTTCATATACCTATCTCGCAAAGCGTGCCTAAAATTCTATGTTATTCATATGTACTATCACCTAGGACTTGGTCTCGTCTACATGGTGACACATGTCGCTGTGGTACCTTTGCTCGTTTAAATGTTTTCGTGCCATAACAAGTTTATGGCTATGCGGCAAATATATATTGGGGGTCTATTCCATGTTCCTCTACCGCAAAGCCTGCCTTAAATCCTAAGAATTTCACCTAAGACTAGGTCTCGGCTAAACGATGAAATACGTTTCTTTGGTCCCGTTTCTCGTTTTAAATTTTCTGCACCATAACATGTAATGAATGTAGGGCAATAGGCATTGGGAGCCTTTTTCATGTCTCGCATAGCCTGCCTAAAATCCTAGGTAATTCATATGTACTATCATCTAGGACTAGGTTTAAGCAACGAGCTGACATAGGTCGCTATGGTCCCCGTGCTCGTTTTAAGGTTTCTGAACGATAACATGTAATAAATGTGAGGCAAATTGGCATTTGGAGCATTTTTCATGTCCCTATCTTGCATAGCCTGCCTAAAATTCTAGGTAATTCATATGTACTATCATCTAGGACTAGGTCCAAGAACGAGCTTACATAGGTCGGTATGGTACCTTTATTCGTTTTAAGGTTTCTGCTACATAACATGTAATGAACATGGGTCAAATTGGCATTTGGAGCCTTTTCCATGTTCCTTTTTCGCATAACATGCCTAAAGTCCGAGGTTATTCATATGTACTATCATCTAGGACTAGGTCTCGTTTACAAGGTTACATAGGTCGCTATGGTCCCGTTTCTCGTTTTAAGGTTTCTGAACCATAACATGTAACGAATATGAGTCATATAGACATTTGGAGCCTTTTCCATGTCCCCATTTAACACAGCCTGCCTTAAATCCTAGGAAATTCATATGTTCAATCACCTAGGAGTAGGTCTCAGCTAAACGATGACTTACGTTTCTTTGGTCCCGTTTCTCGTTTTACATTTTATGCACCATAGCATGTAATGAATGTAGGGCAATAGGCATTGGGAGCCTTTTTCATGTTTCGCATAGCCTGCCTAAAATCCTAGGTAATTCATATGTACTATCATCTAGGACTAGGTTCAAGCAACGAGCTGACATAGGTCGCTATGGTCCCCGTGCTCGTTTTAAGGTTTCTGCACCATAACATTTAATGAAGATGAGGTAAATATAGGCATTCAGAGTCTTTTCCATGTCCCTATCTCGCACAATCTGCCTAAAATCCTAGGTAATTTATACATACTATCACCTAGGACTAGGTCTAAGCTACACGCTGACATAGGCCGCTATGGTCCCCTTGCTCGTTTTAATGTTTTTGAACCATAACATGTAATGAATATGAGGCAAATATGTATAAGGGGTCTTTTCCATGTCCCTATATCGCATAGCCTGCCTAAAATCCTAGATAATTCATATTTACTATCACCTAGGACTAGGTCTAAGCAACGAGCTGACATAGGTCGCTTTGGTCCCCTTGCTTGTTTAAGGTTTTTGCAACATAACATTTGATGAATATGATGTAAAAATAGACATTTTGAGTCTTTCCCATGTCCCTATCACGCACAATCTGCCTAAAATCCTAGATAATTCAAATGTACTATCTCCTAGGACTAGGTCTAAGCTACACGGTGGCATATGTCGCTGTGGTCCTCTTGCTCGTTGTAAGGATTCTGAACCAAAACGTGTAATGAATATGAGTCAAATAGGCATGTGGAGCATTTTCCATGTCCCTATCTCGTATAGCCAGCCTAAAATCCTTGGTTATTCATATATACTATCACCTAGGACTAGGTCTAAGCTACACACTGACATAGGGCACTATGGTCCCCTTGCTCGTATAAAGGTTTTTGCACAATAACATGTAATGAATATGAGGCAAATTGGCATTGCGGGCATTTTCAATGTCCCTATCTCGCATAGCGTGCCTAAAATCTTACGTTATTCATGTATACTATTATCTAGGACTAGGTCTCTGCGACATTGTGACATAAGTCGCTTTGGTCCCCTTGCTCCTTTTAAGGTTACCGCACCAAAACATGAAAAGAATATGAATCAAATATGCATTGGGAGCCTTTTCCATGTCCCTATCTCGCATAGCATACCTAAAATCCTAGGTTATTCATATGTACTATCATCTAGGACTAGGTCTCGGATGCATGATGACAAAGGTCGATATGGTCCCCATGCTCGTTTTAAGGTTTCCGCACCATAACATGTAATGAATATGAGACAAATAGGCATTGGGAGCCTTTTCCATGTCCCTATCTCGCGTAGCCTGCCAAATATCTTAGGTTATTCATTTGTACTATCACCTAGGACTAGATCTAAGAAACAAGCTGACATAGGTCGGTATGGTCTCCTTGCTTGTTTAAAGGTTTCTGCACCGTAACATTTAGTGAATATGAGGTAAAAATAGGCATTGGGAGCCTTTTCCATGTCTCTATCTCGCACAATCTGCCTAAAATCCTAGGTAATTGATATGTTCTATCACCTTGGATTAGGTCTAAGCTACACGCTTACATAGGTCGCTATGGTCCCCTTGCTCGATTTAATGTTTCTGCACCATAACATTTATTGAATATGAGGTAAAAATAGGCATTTGGAGCCTTTTCCATGTCCCTTTCTCGCAAAGCCTTTCTTAATTCCTAGGTAATTCATATATTCTATCACCTAGGATTAGGTCTATGCTATACGCTAACATAGGTCGCTGCTCATTTTAAGGTTTCTGCACCATAACATGTAATGAATATGAGACATATAGGGATTGGGAGCCTTATCCATTTTCCTATCTCGTATAGCCTGCCTATATTCCTAGGTAATTCATATGTACTATCACCTAGGACTAGATCTAAGTCACACACTGACATAGTTCGCTTTGGTCCCGTTGCTCGTTTTAAGGTTAATGCATCATAACTTGTAATAATAAGAGGCAAATAGGCATTGGGAGCCTTTTCCATGTCCCTATATCGCACAGCCTGCCTAAAATCCTAGGTAATTCATATGTACTATCACCTAGGACTAGGTCTAAGCAACGAGCTGACATAGGTCGCCATGGTCCCCTTCCTCTTAATTATTTAATGGTTTCTGCACCATACCATGTAATAACATTTAATGAATATGAGGTAAAAATAGGCATTTGGAGCCTTTTCCATGTCACTTTCTCGCACAATCTGTCTAATATCCTATATAATTCATATGTACTATCACCTAGGAATAGGTCTAAGCAACGAACTGGCATAGGTCGGTTTGGTCCCCTTGCTCGTTCTAAGGTTTTTTTGCACAATAACATGTAATGAATATGAGGGAAATAGGCATTGGGAGCCTTTTCCATGCCCCTATCACTCATAGCCTACCAAAAATTCTAGGTAATTCTTATGTTCTATCACCTAGGATTAGGTCTAAGCTACACGCTAACATAGGTCGCTGTGGTCCCCTTGCTTGTTTTAAGGTTTCTGCTCCATAACATGTAATGAATATGAGGCAAATAGGGATTGTGAGCCGTTTCCATGTCCCTATCTCGTATAGCCTGCCTAAAATCCTAGGTAATTCATATGAACTATCACCTAGGACTAGGTCTAAGCCACACGCTGACATAGTTCGCTATGGTCCCCTTGCTCGTTTTAAGGTTAATGCACCATAACATGTAATAATAAGAGGCAAATAGGTATTGGGAGCCTTTCCCATGTCCCTAAATCGCATAGCCTGCCTAAAACCCTAGGTAATTCATATGTACTATCACCTAGGACTTGGTCTGAGCAACGAGCTGACAAAGGTCGCTATGGTGACGTATGGTCCCCTTAATTATTTTAAGGCTTCTGCACCATACCATGTAATAAATGTGAGTCAAATTGGCATTGGGAGCATTTTTTATGTCCCTATCACGCATAGCCTGCCGAAAATCTTACGTTATTCATTTGTACTATCATCTAGGACTCGGTCTCTGCTACATGGTGACATAGGTCGCTATTGTCCCCTTGCTTGTTTTAAGGTTTCTGCACCAAAACATGTATAGAATATGAATCAAATATACATTGGGAGCCTTTTCCATGTCCCTATCTCGCATAGAATACCTAAAATCCTAGGTTATTCATATGTACTATCACCTAGGACTAGGTCTTGGCTACATGATGACAAAGGGCTATATGATCCCCATGCTCTTTTAAGGTTTCCGCACCACAACATGCAATGAATATGAGACAAATAGGCATTGTGAGCATTTTCCATGTCCCTATCTCGCATAGTCTGCCTAAAATCTTAAATATTCATATGTACTATCACCTAGGACTAGGTTTAAGATACACGCTGATATAGGTCGGTATGGTCTCCTTGCTCGTTTGAAGGTTTTTGCACCATAACATTTAATGAATATGACGTAAAAATAGGCATTGGGAGCCTTTATCATGTCCTTATCTCGCATACCCTGCCTAAAATCCTAGGTAGTTCATATGTACTATCACCTAGGACTAGGTCTCGGCTACACGCTGACATAGTTCGCTATGGCCCCCTTGCTTGTTTTAAGGTTAAAGCATCATAACGTAATAATATGAGGCAAATAGGGATTTGGGGCCTTTTCCATGTCCCTATCTCGCATAGCCTGCCTAAAATCCTGGTAATACATATATACTATCACATAGGACTAGGTTTAATCCACGAGCTGACATAGGTCACTATTGTCCTCTTGCTCGTTTTAAGGTTTCTGCACCGTATCATTTAATGAATATGAGTTAAAAATAGGCATTTGGTGCCTTAACCATATCACTTTCTAGCACAATCTGCCTTAAATCCTATGTAATTCATATGTACTATCACCTAGGATTAGGTTTAAGCAACGACCTGCCATAGGTCGGTTTGGTCCCCTTGCTCGTTCCAAGGTTTTTTGCACCATAACATGTAATGAATATGAGGAAAATAGGCATTGGGAGCCTTTTCCATGTTGTCCCTATCACCCATAGTCTACCTAAAATCCTAGGTAATTAATATGTACTATCACCTAGGTCTTGGTCTAAGCTACACGCTGACATAGGGCGGTATGGTCCCCTTGCTTGTTTGAAGGTTTTTGCACAATAACATGTAATGAATATTAGGACAATGGACCTTGAGAGCATTATCCATGTCCCTATCTCGCATAGCCTGCCTAAAATCCTAGATAATTCATATGCACTATCATCTAGTACTAGGTCTGTCCTACATGGTGACATAGGTCGCTTTGGTCACCTTGCTCGTTATCAGGTTTCCGCACCAAAACATGTATATAATATGAATCAAACATGCATTGGGAGCCTTTTCCATGTCCCTATCTCGCATAGCATGCCTAAAATCCTAGGTTATTCATATGTACTATAACCGAGTACTAGGTCTCGGCTGCATGATGACAAAGGTCGATATGGTCCCGATGCTCGTTTTAAGGTTTCCGCACCATAACATGTAATGAATATTAGACAATTATACATTGGGAGCCTTTTCCATGTCCCTATCTCGCGTAGCCTGCCAAATATCTTAGGTTATTCATATGTACTATCACCTAGGACTAGGTCTAAGAAACAAGCTGACATAGGTCGGTATGGTCTCCTTGCTCGTTTAAAGGTTTCTGCACCGTAACATTTAGTGAATATGAGGTAAAAATAGGCATCGCGAGCCTTTTCCATGTCCATATCTCGCATAGCCTGCATAAAATCCTAAGTGATTCATATGTACTATCACATAGGACTAGGTCTAAGCTACATCTTGACATAGGTCACTTTGGTCCCCTTAATTGTTTTAAGGTTTTTGCGCAATAACATGCAATAAATGTGAGGCAAATTGGCATTGGCAGCATTTTTCATGTCCCTATCTCGCACAGCCTGCCTAAAATCCTGGGTAATTCATATGTACTATCATCTAGGACTAGGTTCAATCAACGAGCTGACATAGGTCGCTATGGTCCCCTTGTTTTTTAATGGTTTCTACACCATACCATTTAATAAATATGAGGTAAAAATAGTCATTTGGAGCCTTTTCCATGTCACTTTCTCGTACAATCTGCCTAAAATCCTAGGTAATCCATATGTACTATCACCTAGGACTAGGTCTAAGCAACAAACTCTCATAGGTCTCTATGGTCCCCTTGCTCGTTTTAAGTTTTCTTCACCATAACATGTACTGAAAATAAGGCAAATAGGCATAAGAGGCCATTTTCCATGTCCCTATATCACATAGCCTGCCTACAATCCAATAATTCATATGTACTATCATCTAGCACTAGGTCTGAGCAACGAGCTGACATAGGTCGCTTTGGTCCCCTTGCTCGTTTTAAGGTTTTTGCACCATAGCATGTAATGAATATGAGGCAAATATGCATTGGTAGCCTTTATCATGTCCCTATCACTCATAGCCTACCTAAAATCCTAGGTAATTCATATGTACTATCACCTAGGACTAGGTGTAAGCTACACGCTGACATAGGGCGCTATGGTCCCCTTGCTCGTTCGAACGTTTCTGCACCATAACATGTAATGACTATGAGGCAAATATACACTGGGAGCCTTTTCAATGTCCCTATCTCGCATAGCCTGCCTAAAATCATACGTTATTAATATGTACTATCACCTAGGACTAGGTTTCTGCTACATGGTGGCATAGGTCGCTTTGGTCCCGTTTCTCGTTTTAAGGTTTCTGCACCATAGCATGTAATTAATACGAGGCAAATAGGCATTGAGAGCCTTTTTCATATACCTATCTCGCAAAGCGTGCCTAAAATTCTATGTTATTCATATGTACTATCACCTAGGACTTGGTCTCGTCTACATGGTGACACATGTCGCTGTGGTACCTTTGCTCGTTTAAATGTTTTCGTGCCATAACAAGTTTATGGCTATGCGGCAAATATATATTGGGGGTCTATTCCATGTTCCTCTACCGCAAAGCCTGCCTTAAATCCTAAGAATTTCACCTAAGACTAGGTCTCGGCTAAACGATGAAATACGTTTCTTTGGTCCCGTTTCTCGTTTTAAATTTTCTGCACCATAACATGTAATGAATGTAGGGCAATAGGCATTGGGAGCCTTTTTCATGTCTCGCATAGCCTGCCTAAAATCCTAGGTAATTCATATGTACTATCATCTAGGACTAGGTTTAAGCAACGAGCTGACATAGGTCGCTATGGTCCCCGTGCTCGTTTTAAGGTTTCTGAACGATAACATGTAATAAATGTGAGGCAAATTGGCATTTGGAGCATTTTTCATGTCCCTATCTTGCATAGCCTGCCTAAAATTCTAGGTAATTCATATGTACTATCATCTAGGACTAGGTCCAAGAACGAGCTTACATAGGTCGGTATGGTACCTTTATTCGTTTTAAGGTTTCTGCTACATAACATGTAATGAACATGGGTCAAATTGGCATTTGGAGCCTTTTCCATGTTCCTTTTTCGCATAACATGCCTAAAGTCCGAGGTTATTCATATGTACTATCATCTAGGACTAGGTCTCGTTTACAAGGTTACATAGGTCGCTATGGTCCCGTTTCTCGTTTTAAGGTTTCTGAACCATAACATGTAACGAATATGAGTCATATAGACATTTGGAGCCTTTTCCATGTCCCCATTTAACACAGCCTGCCTTAAATCCTAGGAAATTCATATGTTCAATCACCTAGGAGTAGGTCTCAGCTAAACGATGACTTACGTTTCTTTGGTCCCGTTTCTCGTTTTACATTTTATGCACCATAGCATGTAATGAATGTAGGGCAATAGGCATTGGGAGCCTTTTTCATGTTTCGCATAGCCTGCCTAAAATCCTAGGTAATTCATATGTACTATCATCTAGGACTAGGTTCAAGCAACGAGCTGACATAGGTCGCTATGGTCCCCGTGCTCGTTTTAAGGTTTCTGCACCATAACATTTAATGAAGATGAGGTAAATATAGGCATTCAGAGTCTTTTCCATGTCCCTATCTCGCACAATCTGCCTAAAATCCTAGGTAATTTATACATACTATCACCTAGGACTAGGTCTAAGCTACACGCTGACATAGGCCGCTATGGTCCCCTTGCTCGTTTTAATGTTTTTGAACCATAACATGTAATGAATATGAGGCAAATATGTATAAGGGGTCTTTTCCATGTCCCTATATCGCATAGCCTGCCTAAAATCCTAGATAATTCATATTTACTATCACCTAGGACTAGGTCTAAGCAACGAGCTGACATAGGTCCGCTTTGGTCCCCTTGCTTGTTTAAGGTTTTTGCAACATAACATTTGATGAATATGATGTAAAAATAGACATTTTGAGTCTTTCCCATGTCCCTATCACGCACAATCTGCCTAAAATCCTAGATAATTCAAATGTACTATCTCCTAGGACTAGGTCTAAGCTACACGGTGGCATATGTCGCTGTGGTCCTCTTGCTCGTTGTAAGGATTCTGAACCAAAACGTGTAATGAATATGAGTCAAATAGGCATGTGGAGCATTTTCCATGTCCCTATCTCGTATAGCCAGCCTAAAATCCTTGGTTATTCATATATACTATCACCTAGGACTAGGTCTAAGCTACACACTGACATAGGGCACTATGGTCCCCTTGCTCGTATAAAGGTTTTTGCACAATAACATGTAATGAATATGAGGCAAATTGGCATTGCGGGCATTTTCAATGTCCCTATCTCGCATAGCGTGCCTAAAATCTTACGTTATTCATGTATACTATTATCTAGGACTAGGTCTCTGCGACATTGTGACATAAGTCGCTTTGGTCCCCTTGCTCCTTTTAAGGTTACCGCACCAAAACATGAAAAGAATATGAATCAAATATGCATTGGGAGCCTTTTCCATGTCCCTATCTCGCATAGCATACCTAAAATCCTAGGTTATTCATATGTACTATCATCTAGGACTAGGTCTCGGATGCATGATGACAAAGGTCGATATGGTCCCCATGCTCGTTTTAAGGTTTCCGCACCATAACATGTAATGAATATGAGACAAATAGGCATTGGGAGCCTTTTCCATGTCCCTATCTCGCGTAGCCTGCCAAATATCTTAGGTTATTCATTTGTACTATCACCTAGGACTAGATCTAAGAAACAAGCTGACATAGGTCGGTATGGTCTCCTTGCTTGTTTAAAGGTTTCTGCACCGTAACATTTAGTGAATATGAGGTAAAAATAGGCATTGGGAGCCTTTTCCATGTCTCTATCTCGCACAATCTGCCTAAAATCCTAGGTAATTGATATGTTCTATCACCTTGGATTAGGTCTAAGCTACACGCTTACATAGGTCGCTATGGTCCCCTTGCTCGATTTAATGTTTCTGCACCATAACATTTATTGAATATGAGGTAAAAATAGGCATTTGGAGCCTTTTCCATGTCCCTTTCTCGCAAAGCCTTTCTTAATTCCTAGGTAATTCATATATTCTATCACCTAGGATTAGGTCTATGCTATACGCTAACATAGGTCGCTGCTCATTTTAAGGTTTCTGCACCATAACATGTAATGAATATGAGACATATAGGGATTGGGAGCCTTATCCATTTTCCTATCTCGTATAGCCTGCCTATATTCCTAGGTAATTCATATGTACTATCACCTAGGACTAGATCTAAGTCACACACTGACATAGTTCGCTTTGGTCCCGTTGCTCGTTTTAAGGTTAATGCATCATAACTTGTAATAATAAGAGGCAAATAGGCATTGGGAGCCTTTTCCATGTCCCTATATCGCACAGCCTGCCTAAAATCCTAGGTAATTCATATGTACTATCACCTAGGACTAGGTCTAAGCAACGAGCTGACATAGGTCGCCATGGTCCCCTTCCTCTTAATTATTTAATGGTTTCTGCACCATACCATGTAATAACATTTAATGAATATGAGGTAAAAATAGGCATTTGGAGCCTTTTCCATGTCACTTTCTCGCACAATCTGTCTAATATCCTATATAATTCATATGTACTATCACCTAGGAATAGGTCTAAGCAACGAACTGGCATAGGTCGGTTTGGTCCCCTTGCTCGTTCTAAGGTTTTTTTGCACAATAACATGTAATGAATATGAGGGAAATAGGCATTGGGAGCCTTTTCCATGCCCCTATCACTCATAGCCTACCAAAAATTCTAGGTAATTCTTATGTTCTATCACCTAGGATTAGGTCTAAGCTACACGCTAACATAGGTCGCTGTGGTCCCCTTGCTTGTTTTAAGGTTTCTGCTCCATAACATGTAATGAATATGAGGCAAATAGGGATTGTGAGCCGTTTCCATGTCCCTATCTCGTATAGCCTGCCTAAAATCCTAGGTAATTCATATGAACTATCACCTAGGACTAGGTCTAAGCCACACGCTGACATAGTTCGCTATGGTCCCCTTGCTCGTTTTAAGGTTAATGCACCATAACATGTAATAATAAGAGGCAAATAGGTATTGGGAGCCTTTCCCATGTCCCTAAATCGCATAGCCTGCCTAAAACCCTAGGTAATTCATATGTACTATCACCTAGGACTTGGTCTGAGCAACGAGCTGACAAAGGTCGCTATGGTGACGTATGGTCCCCTTAATTATTTTAAGGCTTCTGCACCATACCATGTAATAAATGTGAGTCAAATTGGCATTGGGAGCATTTTTTATGTCCCTATCACGCATAGCCTGCCGAAAATCTTACGTTATTCATTTGTACTATCATCTAGGACTCGGTCTCTGCTACATGGTGACATAGGTCGCTATTGTCCCCTTGCTTGTTTTAAGGTTTCTGCACCAAAACATGTATAGAATATGAATCAAATATACATTGGGAGCCTTTTCCATGTCCCTATCTCGCATAGAATACCTAAAATCCTAGGTTATTCATATGTACTATCACCTAGGACTAGGTCTTGGCTACATGATGACAAAGGGCTATATGATCCCCATGCTCTTTTAAGGTTTCCGCACCACAACATGCAATGAATATGAGACAAATAGGCATTGTGAGCATTTTCCATGTCCCTATCTCGCATAGTCTGCCTAAAATCTTAAATATTCATATGTACTATCACCTAGGACTAGGTTTAAGATACACGCTGATATAGGTCGGTATGGTCTCCTTGCTCGTTTGAAGGTTTTTGCACCATAACATTTAATGAATATGACGTAAAAATAGGCATTGGGAGCCTTTATCATGTCCTTATCTCGCATACCCTGCCTAAAATCCTAGGTAGTTCATATGTACTATCACCTAGGACTAGGTCTCGGCTACACGCTGACATAGTTCGCTATGGCCCCCTTGCTTGTTTTAAGGTTAAAGCATCATAACGTAATAATATGAGGCAAATAGGGATTTGGGGCCTTTTCCATGTCCCTATCTCGCATAGCCTGCCTAAAATCCTGGTAATACATATATACTATCACATAGGACTAGGTTTAATCCACGAGCTGACATAGGTCACTATTGTCCTCTTGCTCGTTTTAAGGTTTCTGCACCGTATCATTTAATGAATATGAGTTAAAAATAGGCATTTGGTGCCTTAACCATATCACTTTCTAGCACAATCTGCCTTAAATCCTATGTAATTCATATGTACTATCACCTAGGATTAGGTTTAAGCAACGACCTGCCATAGGTCGGTTTGGTCCCCTTGCTCGTTCCAAGGTTTTTTGCACCATAACATGTAATGAATATGAGGAAAATAGGCATTGGGAGCCTTTTCCATGTTGTCCCTATCACCCATAGTCTACCTAAAATCCTAGGTAATTAATATGTACTATCACCTAGGTCTTGGTCTAAGCTACACGCTGACATAGGGCGGTATGGTCCCCTTGCTTGTTTGAAGGTTTTTGCACAATAACATGTAATGAATATTAGGACAATGGACCTTGAGAGCATTATCCATGTCCCTATCTCGCATAGCCTGCCTAAAATCCTAGATAATTCATATGCACTATCATCTAGTACTAGGTCTGTCCTACATGGTGACATAGGTCGCTTTGGTCACCTTGCTCGTTATCAGGTTTCCGCACCAAAACATGTATATAATATGAATCAAACATGCATTGGGAGCCTTTTCCATGTCCCTATCTCGCATAGCATGCCTAAAATCCTAGGTTATTCATATGTACTATAACCGAGTACTAGGTCTCGGCTGCATGATGACAAAGGTCGATATGGTCCCGATGCTCGTTTTAAGGTTTCCGCACCATAACATGTAATGAATATTAGACAATTATACATTGGGAGCCTTTTCCATGTCCCTATCTCGCGTAGCCTGCCAAATATCTTAGGTTATTCATATGTACTATCACCTAGGACTAGGTCTAAGAAACAAGCTGACATAGGTCGGTATGGTCTCCTTGCTCGTTTAAAGGTTTCTGCACCGTAACATTTAGTGAATATGAGGTAAAAATAGGCATCGCGAGCCTTTTCCATGTCCATATCTCGCATAGCCTGCATAAAATCCTAAGTGATTCATATGTACTATCACATAGGACTAGGTCTAAGCTACATCTTGACATAGGTCACTTTGGTCCCCTTAATTGTTTTAAGGTTTTTGCGCAATAACATGCAATAAATGTGAGGCAAATTGGCATTGGCAGCATTTTTCATGTCCCTATCTCGCACAGCCTGCCTAAAATCCTGGGTAATTCATATGTACTATCATCTAGGACTAGGTTCAATCAACGAGCTGACATAGGTCGCTATGGTCCCCTTGTTTTTTAATGGTTTCTACACCATACCATTTAATAAATATGAGGTAAAAATAGTCATTTGGAGCCTTTTCCATGTCACTTTCTCGTACAATCTGCCTAAAATCCTAGGTAATCCATATGTACTATCACCTAGGACTAGGTCTAAGCAACAAACTCTCATAGGTCTCTATGGTCCCCTTGCTCGTTTTAAGTTTTCTTCACCATAACATGTACTGAAAATAAGGCAAATAGGCATAAGAGGCCATTTTCCATGTCCCTATATCACATAGCCTGCCTACAATCCAATAATTCATATGTACTATCATCTAGCACTAGGTCTGAGCAACGAGCTGACATAGGTCGCATTTGGTCCCCTTGCTCGTTTTAAGGTTTTTGCACCATAGCATGTAATGAATATGAGGCAAATATGCATTGGTAGCCTTTATCATGTCCCTATCACTCATAGCCTACCTAAAATCCTAGGTAATTCATATGTACTATCACCTAGGACTAGGTGTAAGCTACACGCTGACATAGGGCGCTATGGTCCCCTTGCTCGTTCGAACGTTTCTGCACCATAACATGTAATGACTATGAGGCAAATATACACTGGGAGCCTTTTCAATGTCCCTATCTCGCATAGCCTGCCTAAAATCATACGTTATTAATATGTACTATCACCTAGGACTAGGTTTCTGCTACATGGTGGCATAGGTCGCTTTGGTCCCGTTTCTCGTTTTAAGGTTTCTGCACCATAGCATGTAATTAATACGAGGCAAATAGGCATTGAGAGCCTTTTTCATATACCTATCTCGCAAAGCGTGCCTAAAATTCTATGTTATTCATATGTACTATCACCTAGGACTTGGTCTCGTCTACATGGTGACACATGTCGCTGTGGTACCTTTGCTCGTTTAAATGTTTTCGTGCCATAACAAGTTTATGGCTATGCGGCAAATATATATTGGGGGTCTATTCCATGTTCCTCTACCGCAAAGCCTGCCTTAAATCCTAAGAATTTCACCTAAGACTAGGTCTCGGCTAAACGATGAAATACGTTTCTTTGGTCCCGTTTCTCGTTTTAAATTTTCTGCACCATAACATGTAATGAATGTAGGGCAATAGGCATTGGGAGCCTTTTTCATGTCTCGCATAGCCTGCCTAAAATCCTAGGTAATTCATATGTACTATCATCTAGGACTAGGTTTAAGCAACGAGCTGACATAGGTCGCTATGGTCCCCGTGCTCGTTTTAAGGTTTCTGAACGATAACATGTAATAAATGTGAGGCAAATTGGCATTTGGAGCATTTTTCATGTCCCTATCTTGCATAGCCTGCCTAAAATTCTAGGTAATTCATATGTACTATCATCTAGGACTAGGTCCAAGAACGAGCTTACATAGGTCGGTATGGTACCTTTATTCGTTTTAAGGTTTCTGCTACATAACATGTAATGAACATGGGTCAAATTGGCATTTGGAGCCTTTTCCATGTTCCTTTTTCGCATAACATGCCTAAAGTCCGAGGTTATTCATATGTACTATCATCTAGGACTAGGTCTCGTTTACAAGGTTACATAGGTCGCTATGGTCCCGTTTCTCGTTTTAAGGTTTCTGAACCATAACATGTAACGAATATGAGTCATATAGACATTTGGAGCCTTTTCCATGTCCCCATTTAACACAGCCTGCCTTAAATCCTAGGAAATTCATATGTTCAATCACCTAGGAGTAGGTCTCAGCTAAACGATGACTTACGTTTCTTTGGTCCCGTTTCTCGTTTTACATTTTATGCACCATAGCATGTAATGAATGTAGGGCAATAGGCATTGGGAGCCTTTTTCATGTTTCGCATAGCCTGCCTAAAATCCTAGGTAATTCATATGTACTATCATCTAGGACTAGGTTCAAGCAACGAGCTGACATAGGTCGCTATGGTCCCCGTGCTCGTTTTAAGGTTTCTGCACCATAACATTTAATGAAGATGAGGTAAATATAGGCATTCAGAGTCTTTTCCATGTCCCTATCTCGCACAATCTGCCTAAAATCCTAGGTAATTTATACATACTATCACCTAGGACTAGGTCTAAGCTACACGCTGACATAGGCCGCTATGGTCCCCTTGCTCGTTTTAATGTTTTTGAACCATAACATGTAATGCATATGAGGCAAATATGTATAAGGGGTCTTTTCCATGTCCCTATATCGCATAGCCTGCCTAAAATCCTAGATAATTCATATTTACTATCACCTAGGACTAGGTCTAAGCAACGAGCTGACATAGGTCGCTTTGGTCCCCTTGCTTGTTTAAGGTTTTTGCAACATAACATTTGATGAATATGATGTAAAAATAGACATTTTGAGTCTTTCCCATGTCCCTATCACGCACAATCTGCCTAAAATCCTAGATAATTCAAATGTACTATCTCCTAGGACTAGGTCTAAGCTACACGGTGGCATATGTCGCTGTGGTCCTCTTGCTCGTTGTAAGGATTCTGAACCAAAACGTGTAATGAATATGAGTCAAATAGGCATGTGGAGCATTTTCCATGTCCCTATCTCGTATAGCCAGCCTAAAATCCTTGGTTATTCATATATACTATCACCTAGGACTAGGTCTAAGCTACACACTGACATAGGGCACTATGGTCCCCTTGCTCGTATAAAGGTTTTTGCACAATAACATGTAATGAATATGAGGCAAATTGGCATTGCGGGCATTTTCAATGTCCCTATCTCGCATAGCGTGCCTAAAATCTTACGTTATTCATGTATACTATTATCTAGGACTAGGTCTCTGCGACATTGTGACATAAGTCGCTTTGGTCCCCTTGCTCCTTTTAAGGTTACCGCACCAAAACATGAAAAGAATATGAATCAAATATGCATTGGGAGCCTTTTCCATGTCCCTATCTCGCATAGCGTGCCTAAAATCTTACGTTATTCAAATCAAATATGCATTGGGAGCCTTTTCCATGTCCCTATCTCGCATAGCATACCTAAAATCCTAGGTTATTCATATGTACTATCATCTAGGACTAGGTCTCGGATGCATGATGACAAAGGTCGATATGGTCCCCATGCTCGTTTTAAGGTTTCCGCACCATAACATGTAATGAATATGAGACAAATAGGCATTGGGAGCCTTTTCCATGTCCCTATCTCGCGTAGCCTGCCAAATATCTTAGGTTATTCATTTGTACTATCACCTAGGACTAGATCTAAGAAACAAGCTGACATAGGTCGGTATGGTCTCCTTGCTTGTTTAAAGGTTTCTGCACCGTAACATTTAGTGAATATGAGGTAAAAATAGGCATTGGGAGCCTTTTCCATGTCTCTATCTCGCACAATCTGCCTAAAATCCTAGGTAATTGATATGTTCTATCACCTTGGATTAGGTCTAAGCTACACGCTTACATAGGTCGCTATGGTCCCCTTGCTCGATTTAATGTTTCTGCACCATAACATTTATTGAATATGAGGTAAAAATAGGCATTTGGGGCCTTTTCCATGTCCCTTTCTCGCAAAGCCTTTCTTAATTCCTAGGTAATTCATATATTCTATCACCTAGGATTAGGTCTATGCTATACGCTAACATAGGTCGCTGCTCATTTTAAGGTTTCTGCACCATAACATGTAATGAATATGAGACATATAGGGATTGGGAGCCTTATCCATTTTCCTATCTCGTATAGCCTGCCTATATTCCTAGGTAATTCATATGTACTATCACCTAGGACTAGATCTAAGTCACACACTGACATAGTTCGCTTTGGTCCCGTTGCTCGTTTTAAGGTTAATGCATCATAACTTGTAATAATAAGAGGCAAATAGGCATTGGGAGCCTTTTCCATGTCCCTATATCGCACAGCCTGCCTAAAATCCTAGGTAATTCATATGTACTATCACCTAGGACTAGGTCTAAGCAACGAGCTGACATAGGTCGCCATGGTCCCCTTCCTCTTAATTATTTAATGGTTTCTGCACCATACCATGTAATAACATTTAATGAATATGAGGTAAAAATAGGCATTTGGAGCCTTTTCCATGTCACTTTCTCGCACAATCTGTCTAATATCCTATATAATTCATATGTACTATCACCTAGGAATAGGTCTAAGCAACGAACTGGCATAGGTCGGTTTGGTCCCCTTGCTCGTTCTAAGGTTTTTTTGCACAATAACATGTAATGAATATGAGGGAAATAGGCATTGGGAGCCTTTTCCATGCCCCTATCACTCATAGCCTACCAAAAATTCTAGGTAATTCTTATGTTCTATCACCTAGGATTAGGTCTAAGCTACACGCTAACATAGGTCGCTGTGGTCCCCTTGCTTGTTTTAAGGTTTCTGCTCCATAACATGTAATGAATATGAGGCAAATAGGGATTGTGAGCCGTTTCCATGTCCCTATCTCGTATAGCCTGCCTAAAATCCTAGGTAATTCATATGAACTATCACCTAGGACTAGGTCTAAGCCACACGCTGACATAGTTCGCTATGGTCCCCTTGCTCGTTTTAAGGTTAATGCACCATAACATGTAATAATAAGAGGCAAATAGGTATTGGGAGCCTTTCCCATGTCCCTAAATCGCATAGCCTGCCTAAAACCCTAGGTAATTCATATGTACTATCACCTAGGACTTGGTCTGAGCAACGAGCTGACAAAGGTCGCTATGGTGACGTATGGTCCCCTTAATTATTTTAAGGCTTCTGCACCATACCATGTAATAAATGTGAGTCAAATTGGCATTGGGAGCATTTTTTATGTCCCTATCTCGCATAGTCTGCCTAAAATCCTAGGTAATTCATATGTACTATCATCTAGGACTAGGTTCAAGCAACGAGCTGACATAGGTCGCTATGGTCCCCTTGCTCGATCTTAGGTTTCTGCACCATAACATTTAATGAAGATGAGGGAAAAATAGGCATTTGGAGCCTTTTCCATGTCACTTTCTGTCACAATCTGCCTAAAATCCTAGGTAATTCATATGTACTCTCACCTAGGAATATGTCTAAGCAACGAACTGGCATAGGTCGCTATGGTCCCCCTTGCTCGTTTTAAAGTTTCTTCACCATAACATCTAATGAATATGAGGCAAATAGGCATAAGGGGCCTTTCCCATGTCCCTGCATTGCATAGCCTGCCTAAAATCCTAGGTAATTCATATGTACTATCATCTAGGACTAGGTTCAAGCAACGAGCTGACATAGGTCGCTATGGTCCCCTTGCTCGATCTTATGTTTCTGCACCATAACATTTAATGAAGATGAGGGAAAAATAGGCATTTTGAGCCTTTTCCATGTCACTTTCTGTCACAATCTGCCTAAAATCCTAGGTAATTCATATGTACTCTCACCTAGGAATATGTCTAAGCAACGAACTGGCATAGGTCGCTATGGTCCCCTTGCTCGTTTTAAGGTTTTTTCACCATAACATCTAATGAATATGAGGCAAATAGGCATAAGGGGCCTTTCCCATGTCCCTGCATTGCATAGCCTGCCTAAAATCCTAGATAATTCATATTTACTATCACCTAGAAAAAGATCTAAGTAACAAGCTGACATAGGTCGCTTTGGTCCCCTTGCTCGTTTTAAGGTGTTTGCACAATAACATGTAATGAATATGAGGGAAATAGCCATTGGGAGCCTTTTCCATGCCCCTAACACTCATAGCCTACCTAAAATCCTAGGTAATTCATATGTATTATCACCTAGGACTAGGTCTAAGATACACACTGATATAGGGCGCTATGGTCCCTTGCTCGTTTGAAGGTTTCTGCACCATAACATGTAATGGATATGAGGAAAATATACATTGGGAGCCTTTTCTAAGTCCCTATCTCGCATAGCCTGCATAAAATCCTAGGTTAGTCATATGTACTATCACTTAGGACTAGGTCTCTGCTACATGGTGACATAGGTCGCATTGGTCCCGTTTCTCGTTTGATGGTTTTTGCACCATAACATGTCATTTATAAGAGGCAAATAGGCATTGGGAGCCTTTTCCATGTACGTATCTCGCATAGCCTGCTTAAAATCCTAGGTTATTCATATGTACTATCAACTAGGACTAGGTCTCGGCTACATGGTGACATAGGTCGATATGGTCCCCTTGCTTGTTTTAAAGTGTCCGTGCCATAACCAGTTAATGAATATGCGGCAAATAGACATTGGGGGTCTATTTTATGTTCCTCTACCACAAAGCCTGTCTAAAATCCTAGGTTATTCACAAATACTATTACCTAGGCCTAGTCCTCGGCTACACGATGACATAGGTCGTTATGGTCTCCATGCTCATTTTGAGGTTTCCGCACCATAGTTATACCATTTTATGCGATAAATAGTCATTTGGAACCTATGTCATCTCCTTATTCCGCCTATTCAGCCTGAAATCCTAGGAAATTAACATGTTCTATCACCTATGGCCATGTTTTGGCTACACGGTGACATTGATCGCTATGGTCCCATCGCTGATTTTAAGGTTTCCCCTATATATGAGTTACTGACTATGTGGTTAATTGAGTAACACAAAAAATAACACGTATACTTTACTTTTAATTATAAACCAACGTTTCGGCGTGGTTTTTTACTGACTATGTGGCAAATAGCCATTATGTGCCTATATTCAAATACGGCATTGCCGGCCTAAAATCCTAGGTTATTCACATGCAACTTTTACCTATGGTTAGGTCTTGCCCCCACAGTGTTATAGGTGTCATATCCAGGAATAAAAGACTCTTAATACAACTAATATACTGATCTGACAATATATGGAGATACGGTGCTAGCACCGCATCACCGCGGTGATATGGTGATACGGTGCTAACTTCACGCACATTGTTTACCTTCCACATCATTGTACGTCCTGATTGTTTGTTTGAAGACAGACCAATCCTGTGGCGAAAAAACTCTATTGTTTATCCACTGGCGCGTAACGTAGTTAACAAGTTGCTCTGTCGCAGCTGATGTTGCTTATGCTCTCAGTGCATCCACTGCTCGGGCGTTGTGGGCCGCATGTAGAAACTGGAGGGCCAGTAACATCCTGACGAAGTTGTGAACACCAATTCTCCTTCGGTAGGCTTCTGCAAGCCCCACAGATTGGACATGACGCCACACGGCCTGGCTCCAGTGGAATGCGCAGCCCTCCATCTCAACCCCCGGAAACATGTCTCGCACTGCTTGCCATGCAGCTGAATTGAAAATAATTACATATTAAGACATGTATGAGTATATCAATATTTTTTAAAACATTTACCTAATTTCCTTCTTTTCACTAAATAAACAGTAAGCTACTGATGTATACCTTGCTCATAATTTGCGACAAAGCCTTCGACAGATGCTGTCCCGATCCTCTCCTTTATCGACTCTAGATTGCTGGCATAGTCTACCTTTGTACGTCTACTATGCTTCAGCTGTCCCGCCTTCTCGATGAACGCATGTATTGAAAAAAGTTGGCCATTTCGTCTGAATGGCTCGTCAACTACCTGAAAAACGATACATAAATAATTGTAGGATATCAATATCATATCGTATCAAATCATATCGTAATAATCATCATATCAAATAATCTCATAACATTTCATTACATATCAAATACCTTAAATGTGCCATCGATGTACCAGCGTTTGGCGTCGCGCAGCAAAGACAACTGGTACTCCGTCACGAAAACGAAGTGTCGCTGGCTTTCCATCTGAATATCGGCAACTAGAAAGTCGTCCTTGTTGATGAAGGACCCGTCCAACTGAAAAATGGTATCAGTACACTGACAAAGATTTAAAAACATTGAATATCGGCAACTAGAAAGTCGTCCTTGTTGATGAAGGACCCGTCCAACTGAAAAATGGTATCAGTACACTGACAAAGATTTAAAAACATTGAATATCGGCAACTAGAAAGTCGTCCTTGTTGATGAAGGACCCGTCCAACTGAAAAATGGTATCAGTACACTGACAAAGATTTAAAAACATTGTGTTGTTATGTAAAATGCAATGCAATGTTCCTTTTGATATGTTTCATGTTTGCAAAGGCTTGCATTTTTGTACCTCAAAATCTAATCCCTTAGGTTCTTCCGGTCTAAGCTTTGATCGCGCACGATTGGCAACCCGTTTCAAGAGGTTCTTCTTTGGCCGCCCCACGTCATCTGGCCCACTGTTCTCCAACAATGCATTCTCCGCTATTGTCATGGCTTTCCGGATCACCACACTACGGGCGGTCTGGCGAACCTGTATAAAGGAAAATAATTTACTAGAATCCTTACCTTTTTGTTTAAAGATTAGAAAAAAACTTATATATAAAATATTATCAAAAATCTACTATGATTAAACACTATAATATGTCTACGTACCTTTGCGCACACCTTCAGTTTCAGCTCCTTTTGTCAGCACGCTCGGATGGCGGATGAGGACAGGACATTGTGAGGCTTTCGATCTTCGTGTGCAACGCCATATCGTAGACGATTTATTAGTCCGCTACAGATGAAAAAGAAAGTTCATATTCATTCATGTTCATTCATCATATTCATTCATATTCATTTATATATACTGTTAATATACCTTTTTTCCGTTAGAAAATCCTAGGCTGGAAGCCAAAACCGTCGACCCCCTCTGAGTACAGCATCAATGATAGTGTACACGATGCCCCTGTCTTCCAACACGGTCTCGTCGAGTGCATCGTGGTGGCCTGTATAAATATTAAACAAATAAAACATGCTGTTAACTTTTTTCGTTCGCAACAAACTAGTTAGTTAAAAAATATTCTGTAAAATGACTGTACAGACTAGCTACAAAAAACCCATGTCAACTCACGTTTCCATAATGGGCTGGACTTCGTCAACATCCCGGTCGGTTATGTCGAAATCTATAATGCTGGTGTTGTTTGATGTGGTAGTCACATCCATGGTTGTTGAGTCAGCGATGGGAACAATGGAATCCTCATGCAAGTCTGGTATCTGTATAAATAAAAAATATATATTATTTCATAATACATATATATAATATATAAATATATACATGTTTCGTTGTACTCATTGAACATGCGTTAAACAAAATCAAAAACAGTTTGTTTAAACGTTAAATTAAAAATGGATACATAAAATGCTTACCTCATCTCTAGTAATGTGCATGTATATGTCATCGCCAGCGTGTTCCTGCATGTCGATGTTGTCGGCCGCCTCGTGCTGCAAGTAGGCCGCCTCGTCGGCAATGGTAGACTCGCCCGTTTCGTCAGGGACCTGAAATAGCATATCATGCAATATTGTAATTGTAAATAATGCAATTAAATTTAAACTATATTTAACATTTATTGATAACTTACCTTATTGTGCCGGCGTACTAAGTCCAACACTACTAACAAAAAGTACTTACCGCTACTATGATGCTGATATCCAAGGTCGGCATCTCTGTTTGCTGGCATTCTCTTACAACAACCAAAATAACACACCGAAAAACAAGAATGCTTAACTTGTCAAATGCTGCAGCCGAATAATATACTTATTATAAAACACTATATTATAAAAGGAAACAGCCTTGGCAACAAAAAAGAACAAGAGGCCCAAAAGGGCCTATGCTCTACTGGCATGGCTTTTGTGGTCATATTAATCCAAAGCATGTATGTACATGTATGGGTAAAAAGCAACAGACATATAGTTTATGTTTTGTGTTTGGGTTACCTGAACACGTAGCACGTTCAACATCTGAGCCCAGAAAGTATTGTAAGCAGATAAGTTGCATGAACTATTTTAATATGTGCCAAGTAAAAGTCATCTGACAAAAAAATGCTTTCAAAACTGTACTCTTAGTAAAAATTTCTGTAGTTTTAAAAGTTAAAAAAAGTTGGTCAAAAGGTCAAAGTCAAGGGCATTCTAGAACAACATTGATCAATTTGAACAAACATTCACAATCAATTGTGCTGAGATGGATGCACGAACACACAAAAAGATTTTCAAACCTTTCCAGATTTATGTTTACCAAACCTGTGAACCCTGGGTGTGGCCAGTAATGACACCAGATGCATAACTTAAACATTCACAACCAATTTTGTTAAGATGAATGCACAAACTACAGAACTTAAAGCTAAAAAATGGCCTTTGGGCTTTCAACAAGAACAAGGCAGAGTAATTCACAAAATCAGCTGCAGAAGCAAAAAGCAAATTGTCTCTCAAAATCCTAGACTTGCAAATTGTCTCGCTTAGCTCTAGACTTGAATTTACATGTACATGTAAACTTGGCTAAAAATAGAATTCGCTCATGCAGGCCTGGCTAAAAATAGAAAGCATTTCTTTAAAACTTTCATGGCCCATAATCTAGGCATGCATGTGCGGACCTGGCTGGTTTTCGAAAGGAACCCAGCTCTAATGGATATCTAGATACTGTACAAGTTTCATCGAGATACAATCAAAACTGAAGACTGTATCGTGTTCACAAGCAATTGTTTACAGACGCACGGACGCACGGATGCACGGACGCACGGATGCACATACTTGACTAAATCTGTATCAAACAATTTTCAAAGTATATAATAGCTGTGGGGTTGCTACCAGAACATCTTGTTTGTGTATGCAGCTGACAATACTCGTATTTAGCAACAACAACAAACAGCAGCAACAATAACAACATACAAAATTATGTTTTATAAAAAACGACGACAAAGAAAACAACAACAAGAACCAAACATGCAAATTTGCATCTTTCGAGAAATGAAAACAACAACAATAAAATAAAAAAACCATACATTATAAATAATAACAAAGAGCAAGTCTGAAGAATTTAACCGTATTTTAATATATATATATGCCTTAGCAGATAATAACACTGTTTAATTGGTGTTTACAAATTGCATAGTACCAAGATTTTACAATGATCTGTCCCATGTATGTTCTCTCAAATGCTCTCTTTTAACAGCAGTAACATCTTGCATGTTGTACAATGTTCTCATTATTATGTTATTACTCGGACAACCTTTTACCATTCAAGGTCACTTTGACTTTGACCTTTGGCCCCTAAAATCAATAGGGACCATCTACTGATCAGGCCCAACCTCCAAGTAAAGTTTGAGGGCCATGGGTGCAGGCATTGTCGAGTTATCACTCGGACAACCTTTTACCATTCAAGGTAGCTGTGGTCTTGACCTTTGGTCTGATGACCTCCAAAAACACCGATGACCTCCAAAAACAATAATGGTCATCTACTGGTCAGGCCCAACCTCAAAGTCAAAATTATTTTACCAATTAAGGTCACTGTTACCTATGACCTGATGAGCCCTTAAATTGATAAGGGTCATCTTCTGGCCAGGGCCAACCTTCATGTCAAGTTTGATGACCATACGTCCAGATATTGTTGTGTTACATGTATCACTCGGACAAGCTTAGGTCTACCGACGGATGGACAGACCGACCGATATGTGCAAAGCAATAGCAATATACCCCTCTTCTTCGAACGGGGGCATACTAATGTACATGAACATGAAAGAGTGAAACCATTAGTTCTATGGTAAACAATATTTTAACAGAGTAATGCTGACAGAAATGGACCCCCCCCCATGTGCCCATTTTCTATAAAAGGGCAGAAATTGTATTACTATGTGTTGATAGAAGGTAAATGGTTAAATTATTATCATACAATGGTATAGAAAAAATTCTACCCTGGATAGATGTGCAATTTAAGAATAAGATTTTACAGTAAATCTCAAGCAATGAAATAGAAAAGCAGTAATTGTAATTCACAAATATCAGTACTGAATAGAACAGGAACCTTGCATTATAGCCTGATATACCTTCAAACATTTCATAATGTCTAGGCGCATAGCCATTTATCTTTATACCAAGTTTCATTTGTTTAAGTGTTGTGCCAATGATCGATTAATCTTCAATTGATCGGAAAGAAATACGTCCGCGACAATCGATAGTAAAATCAGAACAATTGATAATAAAAGCAACAGAAGTAACCACTACTGATAAATTTTTCTGGTTAATGCTGGTTAATGTTTAGTTACTTTGTTAAGTTATTTAGTCATATTCTTATCAAGTCATTATTTTACTACAGTACCATATTATAAATTTTCTTTACTGCTGAAGGATTGGTTCTCAACTTCAATGGATAATCACTGTCTCTTTAATATTGTCTGGGACAAGGATGTTTCAAATTTGTTCCAAATATCTGATATATTCCATCTTTCCAACTTTTCATGTATATTTAACACTCACACTCATTCAGTTTGTATTCACAACCAATCCTTGAGGGCGGTTCAAGTGGCCTAGCCGAGCACTCACAAATGTCCCACTCACGCAAAACACTTTGAGTCTCACTCACACCTGTGAAAATATCTGATGTAATTACAGAGGTTTAACTAATTGGGTGTGATTGAGAGTGGTTGTTCTGAATACAGCCCTTTGTATTTTCCCAGTGTTGTGACATAGGTCTTTTCTAGTCATCAAGGGAGATGACTGCAAAGAATGTTTAGTAAAAGCAAGTTTTATAACCAAGTTGATAGGAAATTTATTTTTACCTGGTTTTTGTTCCTGCCAGATTTCTGGTGTGGACGATTGTGACTGTAAGTGAGTGTCTTTAAAGGTCTCGTTACTGTAGCTGTTGGTCACTAAACTCATCTGTCCTGTAAAACAAAAGCGTGACAGGTTTACCAAAAATGTTCACAAGAGAAAACATTGTGCACAGCATGTAAGCACAAACCAGTTTTGAAAAAATGAAAACTCAATACTTACGTACAATACTTAGATAATCACGATTTTTTTATCATATTGTAAAAGGTTTTCATCAATATCAAAGGTCTCAAAAGAACTGGATTGTGCGCTTAAAACTGTGTTGGTTGTTTTTCATTTTAGTGACTATTGATACCCTGTCTGACCAAAGTTTGCTAACAAGTTATCGTCAACATTTGAGAGAGCAACATGTTAAGCTGTTCCAACTCCATATTTGCGCTCTGTGACCTAGTTTTTGACCCAAGATGACCCATATTCGAACTTGAGCTAGAAATCATCAAAACAACCTTTCTGACAAATTTCAAGGATATTTGGGCTGAAAATCTTGTCTCGAGAGTGTAAACAAGGTTTTTCCTTATTTGGACTCTGTGACCTAGTTTTTGACCCCAGATGACCCATATTCGAATTTGTGCTAGAAATCATCTGAACAACCTTTCTGACAAATTTCCAGGATATTTGGGCTGAAAATGTTACCTCGTAAGTGTAAACAAGGGTATTCCATATTTGGGCTCTGTGACCTAGTTTTTGACCCCAGATGACCCATATTCAAACTTGAGCTTGAAATCATTGAAACAACCTTTCTGACAAATTTCCAGGATAATTGGGCTGAAAATGTTACCTCTATAGGGATATTTGGGCTGAAAATGTTACCTGGAGAGTGTTAAGAAGGTTTTTCCATATTTGGGCTTTGTGACCTTGTTTTTGAGCAAAGATGACCCATATTCTTACTTGAGCTAGAAATCATCGTAACAACTTTTCTGACAAATTTCCAGGATATTTGGACTGAAAATGTTAACTCTAGAGTGTTAACAAGGTTTTTCCATAGTTGGGCTCTGTGACCTAGTTTTTGGCCCCAGATGACCCATATACAAACTTGAGCTAGAAATCATTAAAACAACTTTTCTGACAAATTTCCAGGATATTTTGGCTGAAAATGTTATCTCTAGAGTGTTAACAAGGTATTTCCATATTTGGGCTCTGTGACCTAGATTTTGACCCCAGATGACCCATATTCGAACTTGAGCTAGAAATCATCGAAACAACCTTTCTGACAAATTTCCAGGATATTTGGGCTGAAAATGTTACCTCTAGAGTGTTAACAAGGTATCCATATTTGAGCTCTGTGACCTAGTTTTTGACTCCAGATGACCCATAATCGAACTTGAGCTAGAAATCATCAAAACAACCTTTCTGACAAATTTCCTGGATATTTGGGCTGAAAATGATACCTCGAGAGTGTTAACAAGGTATTTCCATATTTGGGCTCTGTGACCTAGTTTTTGACCCCAGATGACCCATATTTGAACTTGAGCTAGAAATCATTAAAACAACCTCTCTGACAAATTTCCAGGATATTTGGGCTGAAAATGTTACCTCTAGTGTTAACATGGTATTTCCATAATTGGGCTCTATAACCTAGTTTTTGACCCTAGATGACCCATAATCATACTTGAGCTAGAAATCATCAAAAAACCTTTCTGACAAATTTCCAGGATATTTGGACTGAAAATGTTACCTCGAGAGTGTTAACAAGGTATTTCCATATTTGGGCTCTGTGACCTAGTTTTTGACCCCAGATGACCCATATTTGAACTTGAGCTAGAACTCATTGAAACAACCTTTCTGACAAATTTCCAGGATATTTGGGCTGAAAATGTTACCTCTAGTGTTAACATGGTATTTCCATAATTGGGCTCTGTGACCTAGTTTTTGACCCCAGATGACCCATATTCGAACTTGAGCTAGAAATCATCAAAACTATCTTTCTGACATATTTCAAGGATATTTGGGCTGAAAATGAAACCTCAAGAGTGTTAACAAGGTATTTCCATATTTGGGCTAGAAATTGTTACCTCTAGAGTGTTAACAAGGCTGTTTCATATTTGGGCTCTGTGACCTAGTTTTTTACCCCAGATGGCCCATATTCGAACTCGTCCGAGTAATTACTGGGACAAACATCCTGACCAAATTTCGTGACAATGGAGGCAAAAATGTGACCCCTAGAGTGTTAACAAACTAAGTGTGGACGGACGACCTACGACGGCGAACAATAATAAGACCACGAGCCGAGTACTGTATGGAAAATCCCCCAAATTCATTGATGCGTAAATCATTAAATATATTATGTCAGTTCAGTTTACCATTGAAATCAATAGAGATTATATTTATTTAATGGTAATATTTTGTTTACAAACAATAGAAACAATTAGTAGATGAGAAAATAATGAGTAAATTTTCTGTGAAGCTGATAGATGTCCAGCATGCCATGATTCCGGCCGTAAAATAGGTCAGGTAAACAACTTTGTGCAAGCGTTTTGAATGATCTAGATCTTTTTATTCATACCGGAAAAACATTTATTGGCTTTCTTTTTGTAAACAATTTTATGAGGGGGTAATAAAGTTAAACAGACACCCTGGACTCAGATGGGTCTTTTTAATGATAGGGGTAATAAAATATAGATCGATCCCAGCATTTTATTACCCTTTGATTTAATGCAATTATGACATTTCAAAGAAATGTTACAATTCCATCTTGGAAATGCATTCACAGATGAAATAAAATAATTTAATATTTCATTATTGACACCATTTATTAGATAATTTAATTAAGAAAGATTTGGACACAATTATTTGGAGTAATATTGATTTTAAGGTCATACTGCTGTATTCATTTGCTCATTTTCAAATCTCCTGAAAAGTATACGGATAAGGACTGCTTATCAGTAAGTTGGCTATTGACTGGGAGGTGTAATCTGGCCACTTGTCTATGTGCTAAAGGGTTAAAGCTATATAATGTACGTGTCCTGTCGCTTAAAGCTATGTAATGTGTCCTGTAGCTTAAAGCGATCTAAGTTTGAATTGATTGCCAGTGAAGTGTATCATAGCAAACAAAACAAGAAATGTTTGTCAAACATTTTGCCCCATAAAATTACAATGTGATCTACTTGCAGCGAACTTGCAGAACAGAACTGTTTTTTGACTATCAAAACTGTCCATATACATCCATGGTTGTTTTTGATAAAAAAGGCAGAGGAGCTCCCAATGTCTGGCGGAGTTTACCAGCCTTGGAATAAATACGCAAAAGCTCACCATGCTGCTAGGAAGTCTGATATTGTTCCCAGTCTCAGTTTAGCTGGAGATGATGATTCCTTACAGCTGGAATACCGGTCCGTTGCACCAGAACTTCCCTCTGGGCAGTATCTGCAAAAGGGTGTAAATCTGGGAAACTGCATTTATGTACCGCACAAACCCTTGTGCCCTCGCTAGACACACCACTGTATTGTGTATTATTTCAATTGCTCAGGTAGTCAGTGCTATAACTATTATTCACTGGTGTGTTGTTTCGTGCTTACTGCATTTCAAGGTATAACTGCAATACAAAGCAATCTGTAATAATTCTGTTTGCAGAATTAAAAGGGGTTTTCCTCTAAGATGCTAAGAAGCCATTAGAACGTTTCCACAAATCAAGTCATCAATGTCATACCTTGGCAATGTCATCTCCAGTTCCAGAGGCTTTGGGATAGTCTTCAAGCTGTTTTATTGATTCATTTGCCTGTGCCTTGAATAAAGTTGGATTTCTTGAATCTGCTGCCTCACATGCAATATTGTAGGGTCTTGTCTACAACAAAATTCTCTTCTTTGTTATATGTAAAATGACTCCAGTTCACCACTTTATTATGAATGTGCATGAATTTGAAGATTTCACCTTTGACACTATTTTCCCACAAATTATGAACACTTTGTGTGTTAATTTAACACCAGACAACCATATGAAGTTTTTCTGCTATCATCATTTTTTTACAGTCGCTGTCTATATTGTCCATTCGACACTGTCATGGCCGCATCTCTGGGGTCATCTCTGAATCCATCCAACCAAGAAAAAGGTCCTGAAAAATATAATTCAAAATCACATTAATGATTACTGAAACTGACATAAACTTGGTATTAATGTGTACAATGCTTTGAAACTAACTAACTTATGTACCACATAGTTTACAATTAATTTATTTTTCGCAGTTTTTCGTATTTTCCCATTAAAAAAAGATTACTATAGGTATGAATACCTAGTAGAATTCATTCTTATGCGGCTAGTCGATGTTATCACGAGATATTTCCAAGTTAGGTACATAGCCTAAATATTCCATATGGTTAGAGTAAACCTTTGCATACATGCCATAATTTCTGGAGACCATTCATGGGGATTTGTTTAGAAAGGCTGAAAATTTAGGAGGAATTTGGTAGTATTCAGGGGAAATTTTTAGCAGGTTTAAGTTGGCGAAATTTCAAAGTAATTTTAGACGCAAGTACGAAAAAATGCATTCACATATATTTTGCTATGAAAACCTCTAACTTTTTCATTATACATAATTATTTTATGTCATGATTTATCATATTCTTATGATACACTGTCATGTCTTACTGAAATAATGTAAATTAAATTTAACTTCCTCCAAAGTCTTTTAAAAAATTCTGCTTAATACTATCAGCTATGATGACGTACAGACACTAAGAGAAAGGAATGAAAGTTAATATTTCTTTGCCTTTGATCATTACTTCAAATGAATTGATCACTTGTTGTTAGGGTTTCCTTTTGTCATTTATCAAACCATTTTTAAACAGTCATTTCACCAGTTGTACTCACCAGTTGCACTCACATACTGTGGTTTCACTTTGTTATTATTGCATGATGTAAAATATCTAAAAAAAAAATAAAAAAAATAAATGCCGGTTGTAACACAGTGGAAACAACACTTGACTGCAACACCGGTTCGAACCCATTCTTTTTTTTCATTTTGGTAATTCTTTTTACAATTATGATATCAAAGAGTAAAGCATTTTATTCAATAATTGTCCCGAGATTAGTTACAGAAAAAACTTTTTTTGATGCCAATCTGGTGTACAGTCCCTTTAATGCATACCTAAACTTTTTAAACTTTAAAAACTTCAGTCCAAACTCACTACGTCAACAACTGATATCTTGATTTTCCAGTTGTGTTAAGACATTCAATTGCAGATGTATTAACATAAAACATAAATCAGGCTCAAGGTGTGTTCAGGATTTTATTTTTTTGTAAAATTAATCAGATGTGTAGAATATTTGTTAAAAACGACTTTTTCCCTAGGTCCTGGTAAACTTGAATTAACGAGTTTTGACTGTAATACTTTCTTACTGTTAAATGTGTATCTAAGAAAAAATACACTTTTTTTTCCTTTTGCTAAGAAAAATTGTACCGCGCCAACAATTTAAAGACACTGTGATACTCATTGATAGGATCAGCTCTTGGACAGCCTAACATTTTCTGAGAAATGGAGATCAGACTAAATTTGAAGTTTCTCCAGATATGACTAAAATATTTATATGAAATATAATAACATGAAATAGCGTTTGTGTTATACTATACTGTTCCCTTCCCCTTCTCTCCACATAAAATGTATATTTTAGAGCTTAATGATAGCAAAACATTGAATTGTCAATGAAATCATGCATTTTCATACTTGAATATTATAGATAAAAAATATAACAGTTGTAAATTTGATTTATTTTTAGCACATAATGCAGATATACAATAATTAGCTTGAAAGTGGTGACTCAAAAAAATCATGAAATATGCTCAAATTGGGAAATTTTGCAGTTAAAAGAACAAGCTTTTCAGTCTCCTGCGAATGGGGGAATTTTTAAATGTAAGTTTCATTACTTTATTTTTTTTTCTTATTACTGGGAAAAATACCATATAATTGGCTTTGGGAATGGGTCCGATAGCCAGACCCATGGGTACTATAGAGAAAGGCCTGCACCCCAACCTTCCTACACATTAAATCTGCTCTTACCCCCAGTAAAAAATGAAAAATCCACAAGGCCTCTAAAAATCATTGAAAAACCCTTTTAATTGTTTGATTTTAAAGCGTTTACAAGAGATGTCACAGAGACAGAGCGCTCGGCTATTCCGCTGCTTTTCAGTGTAAGGAATGAAGAGTTTTGGCGAAACATGCATGGATCACTGTAAAATTAGATAAGAATGATGCCTGCGAAGATTTGTGAAAAATTTAAAAACATTCAGCCTTTAAGGAAATACAGACTTGATGGAAATACCAGGCAATACATTAAAGGATTATAGGTTGTATACAATAATATTCTAAGGCCAAAAATAAAGGGCCATTATTTGCAATATACAGTTATCTAACTTGGTTATTCCAGTAGGTTGGGTGGTTAAGTATTTTGTATAAAGTCTCAATACAATACATCAACTAGTTGCTGAGATGCTATTTGTGCTAACATGCAAAACCTTTACCTGAATTCCTAAGTCGCAAATTAAAGGGGCAAAATTTATATAACATGCAAGATAGAGTTATCTTACTTGATTTATTAAGAAGATTGAATGATTGGGAGCCTGTGTTAAAAGTTTCAATGTAATACATAATGTGTTGCTGAGGTATTGACTTAAAAGTGGTAACCTTGACCAGAATTTCTATGTCACATAAAAAGGGCCATTATTTGAATGCAACTAGAGTTATCTTATTTGGTTATTTAAATAGATTGGATGGTTGAGTACAATTGTATAAAGACTCAATGCTGAGATATTTACCCACGTCAGCTTACATGCAATACCTTAACCAGAATCTCTAAGTCAAATAATAAAGGCCCAGTTGAGCTAAAATGGCTTTCTATACATAATGGAACACCATTAGTATCAGTGGTCACCAATGCTGTCAATGTTGTATTTTCTGGGTACTTTTTGTATAAATAATGAAAGGAAAGCTGAAATGCTGGAGTTCTGGCAGTGTTAACTAGCCTGAAAATTGATAGATTAACCGAGACTTACCTTCGTAGAGGGGAAGTTGAAGGTTGATCGGAATTTCATCTACTGCAAACCCCTTAAGAGCTCAACACGAGAGAGACACGCAGTTACCGCAGCCGAGATATTCAGGTTTTTAGAGAAAGCAAGGGTTTCCACCAAATCCTTGCAGTAAATGTTGAATTTGAAGAAAACTAGACATGAATTTAGGGTGGGTTCAGGGTGGGCGTGTTGAGCTCTTATGGGGTTTGCAGTAGATGAAATTCCGATCAACCTTCAACTTCCCCTCTACGAAGGTAAGTCTCGGTTAATCTATCAATTTCATCACTGCATAACCCCGTAAAGAGCCCCACACGAGAGTTTAGAGCGTTTTCTGCAAATTTACTTCAAAACAAACAAAAAAATTACACCAATTTAGGGTTACATATACATTTATTTACATACATGCTTAATATGCATCACATAACACAGCACATATTAAATAGACACTGACCAATGCCTATGACAGTCGCTGTTCAAGTGTTGAAACCAAAGCTGTTTAAGTCCCAACATTAAAGCCGTTTGAATTCTTTTTCTAACTTTTTTAATAAAAGTCCTTTTCTTTATTGAATATTAAGAGTCAAATAAAAGGAATTGTATAGGTATTTTTTAACATCAAAGTATGTTTTTCTCAATTCTTTTCTATCATATGGCTAATGAGATACTTAAATGACTTAAGATGCTTTATGAATAACGCCCCGTTTGTGAATATATCATATTCAAAATGTTACAAATATTAGTTTAGTCAAGACATAGCTTGATATACGTGTATTATAATCTTGTTGAGGAGGAACAATGTTGGGGATATAATACTGGAATATGGTATATGGTATTTTTGGCATTTCCAGAAATGATTTTTTTAAGAAATGTTATTTTTTTTTGCTTTGAGTCAGTGACACACTAAAAACACTTCAGGCTGTTTATTTAGGATGTATTATGATGTTAGCATGTAGGCCTACAATTGTACTGATTTAAAACATTTTATGAACATAACGTCAATAGTATCATCCTACTTCCGTTGGTGGCATATGTCTTTACATAATTCACTTGTCTTCATATAAATCTCAAGGTGATAATATATTATGTCATTACGAATACATGTACAGTGAATTAAACAGTGTCCTTGTAAAAAGTATTCCTGGGCTTATATCCTTGCCACATTGCTCTGTAAAAATGTAGAATTAAAAACACTGACTCATGCCATAGTGGTGACTATTCCGGATATATATACCAGTTCGATAGGTAAGATAATTCACAATAATCTTATGAAAATTCTGTTCTCCAAACGACTCAAACACAACGTTACCTAAAGCCATAAAACTTGTAGGCTATGTTACTCTTCACTAACATGACCCTGTTTATCAAAGGTAAAATTCACAGCCAGCAGTGTCATGAAACAGTTCAAGCCGCAGTTCAATGTTTGTTATGTTTAATCACTGTAAAAACAGGACCTTTATTCAATCGTAAACATATTCTGACAAGGAAGGACTTAGCCAGCATTGTTTTACTTCATTTTCTTGTAACGATTTATAACACGCATTCGCATCATATGTCTTTTCCGATTCTTCCATTCGGAGCTCCTCGGCCATTTTTATCGAAACGTGTCGGGTGTATGCTGGTACATCAGTTGGATGTGTTCGTACATTTATGAATTGTATTATTAATTAAATATAGTGTTTTAGAGTTGTATTTATTGATTTAAGTTTAAATTGAATGTCAGTCGCTAATTGCAAATATCATTAAGATTCCCAGGAGTTAAGTCAAAGCGTTTAACTGCTTGATTAAATTACTACGCGATCTTCTTGTAGCGGACTTAAACGTACCACTTTTTGAGTATGTAAACCGTCCAAATACATCCGGATCCAATATGTTTGCTTTATTTTTTAAGTTTTACTACAAAATAAAACTTGCCACTCTTAAAAGCATGGTTTAGATATGCCAAAAAATGATGAAAATCTCGAATTCAATGTTTTTATGAAGTATACCAAGATTAATATGGCAGAAAGGTTCATTAAGCATGGTATTTCTACCTTATGAGACGAAAGAAGATTGCAGTTAATATTTTAGCATTCACCAATCAAACAATATGTTTGCATATTCATGGTATTCAGCTATTTAATACATATGATTATAATCTTGTTATCAGTAATTACGGTGGCACAGAGGTGACATGTGCATATTTTTTATTTATCTTCGTGCGCACAACATACTTAGTCGAGCGCAAGAGATAATATGTCGTGCGCACGAGTTACTTATATGTGGTGCGCACGAGTTACTAAGTCGTGCGCACGAGATACTTAATTCGTGCGCACGAGAAACTATGTCGTGTGCACGAGTTACTTTGTCGTGCGCACGAGTTACTTACTCGTGCACACGAGGTAATTAAGTTGTGCGCACGAGATACTATGCCGTGCGCACGAGTGACTAAGTCGTGCGCACGAGATAATTAGCCAATCAGAATACACTTTACATACATGAATGTTGTTTGAAAATGGCTGATAGCAGAAACGATTTTATTCTCTCATATTTAATCTAGGGTTAACGTATGAAGAAATTCGGTTTCTTTTAGGCGATCAGCATGATATACACTTATCACTTTGACATTTACATAGAGTGTGTTGCGGATTATTGTTGCGACGAAGAATCTATAGTGACTCTCGTACTGTGGTTGACTTCATTAGCAACACAATTGAACATTCCGGACCTCTGCATGGATACCGAGTCATGCACCAACGTTGCATTGCCAATGGTTTACGGGTTCGGGCCAACGATGTTGCAACCGTCTTTCGTATATGCGACACGCGGGTTAACTTAAACGTGACAAAGTAAAGCAGACACCTTTAAAAATCGACCTGTCCTAAAACGTATACTAAAATAGATATTAGCTTCTGACGATATTACATCAGTGGAGACTTGTATTGACAAGTGGAAATTACAGCTCCTAGGACAGCTATGCCGCTTGCCAAATGCGTATCTCGCTAAATGTTACTTATAGGGTATGGAGTAATTCTCAATAATATATAAAACCTTATCCAGAGATTTGGTTTCATAAACAATGCACTGCCACGGATAAAGCATTAAGGCATTTTTAGTAAAATCTACTCTACACTTCAAACTTGACTTAGGCGTATTTAATTTACTACCAGGGTATGCCAGCTAAACCAAATGCATCCCAACAAAATGCATTCCACATATTAATTAGGTTTATGTTTAAGGCTTCTTTTTACAACGCAAAATACCTCTAGAGCCACTATTTATTCCCTGTATGTTTTATGTACATGTATCTTAATAATGCCCTTAACATACATGCCACTCGTGGACAAAACGAACAGATTCATATCAGTTAATTGTTTTTTTAAATATGCATATATATGCATTATGCTACATGCTCAAGATATTGGTCTGAAATGACTGAGACAAACTGAGAAATATTCACACACATTCCGTTTCATTCGGCACTACGTACGTGACTATGACACAAAATGTAGCAGTTCGATAGCCTGTCAACGCTTTACGCGATTTGATTTGAATGGTAAAAGTGTATAATATTCATTTAGTAATGGTTAAAAGTTTGTTGGTACGTACTTATTCAAGAGAATGGTTTTATGCGACCCACATACATGTATTACAAACACAAGTAAAAACTAACAATCTCAATAAAAATGTCAATAGCCGATTTAGGCAATTTGAAATAAAGAAAATATACTTTATATGAATGAACTGCAATCACCAGACTGATTGTAGGATAAAATGAAGTATTATAATTTAATTTAAACATTATTTTTGAAACTGTTTGCGGATTCTGCTTTTTATATTGCGTTCTGTAACTCGCCGATATTAGAATATTTGTTTCCATTAATAGTTTCAATTGCGTTATATTACGCAAAACGCAGCTTATTCGAACGTTATAAACCGCATAACATATAGATTGAAAACTCATTACAGCGCTATTTATAGAAAGCTAATTAGTGTGCAGAACACAGTCCGTAGCTATTAGAGCAGACGGTTTACTAGGTATTTTCGATGTAAAAGTTTATGTTAATTAGGACGGTGACCACCGCAGTTTTAACCGCGCTAGGGTTGATACGCCCGTGCGCTCATTAATTTTCGAGATACGGTTATAAAAGTCTCAGGCCTAACATACGCCTTCACTAGCGGATTTAGAGGGGGGCGCTTCCGGCGCGCGCCCCCTCTAAAATCGTCAAAGTTTACTTTTTATGTCATTTTAGGAGATAAAAAATAATAAAATACGCCTATAATGCATCATTTCCAACTACAAATTGTTAATTTTTCTTGATTGCTTAACCCCCAATCCATATGCAAACAGTTTATGCCATACACTTTCGGTTCAGAGGGAGGGGCGCATGTCAAAAGGTTGCGCCCCTAAGTTACGCCCCCTCTAACGTTGATTCCTGGATCCGCCCCTGGCCTTATAACGGCTCTTGCACGATTAGAACGTCTGCCCATAGACTAGGAATCGAGACGGGTAGCTATACTAACACGACCGTGAATGGAAGAATATGTATAATATGATAAATATGAATCAGGTCGAATCTTAATTTCATTTTCGACTTCTATACCCAAAATAGAGGGAATTAAGAAAGGAATTCTCAAAGCAGTAGTCTACGGTATTCTGTTGCTGTTGTTCAACAATCACTTGAAAAAATATGTTCAAAGAAATCCTTCTTATTATATGTTATCTGCGTTTCTCCATGGCCTACTGTGTGTTTGTTATCTGTGTTTCTTAAAACCTTTCTCTTTTTTTGGGTATCTGCGTTTAATACCGGATCCCGGCTTATATAAATCTCCGCAATTGCGGGCATTCGGAGCTCCTCGGCCATTTCGATAAAAATAGCCGAGGAGTTCCGAATGAATTGCGGGAAAAGGGAGGTAACTAAAATTGTAAACACGGAAATGGAAGTAAAGGTGTGCAGTTTTGACGAATTACAACGAAAGACAGGTATTGTTATTTTGTACAAGAGCTCATATGAAAAACGTAATGATAGCCATCAACTTCACCCGAAACATAAACCCATAGCCACAATAATGCGCATTTAGGGAACTCTTTTTAACATTTGGATATTCATTTTGTTCCCTAAAGTCGACTGATCCATACCAATGTAAAATATTTTCTTCAACTGTAAATCAACAATACTTAACACTTCACTGTTAAGTAAAAACACAATGAAACCATCTAGTATGTGCCTGTTATCTTTCCGCTCAATATAGCGCTGTGATCTGTCATTCTTTGGTTAACAACTAGTCTAAAATAATAGACGTGTTATACAGGATTCTTCCAATATCTAACGTCTAAATGTGTTTGTGCAAAAACCGGGGGTGTTTGAAAAAAAATGAAATTGTATAAAGTGAAGTATTTTATGGTTGAAATGGATAAAGGTTTATATTCATATTTTACCATGTAAGTGAAAAGTTATTTTACGCAAAACAAGCATTTAATGCATTAAAACACATTATTTCCCTTTCCAATAATTCGAATGTTGACTGACACAGACAACAATTATGCCAAGGGGAACAACTTGACCCAATCGTAATAACTCGGCCACCTCCAACAAGCTTTGAGATAGACCTCGTTAATACAACCGTAACAACTCGGCCATGGCCGAAATGTTCCGATTGTTTTAAAATTGTGAACTGAAGCCTTGCATGTGCCCGTCATGTATATATTGTTATGTTTTGACAAAATGAAATGTAGAAAAACCCGTCAAACTCATGATTATTCGTTGGATATTGATTTTTTGTGTATGGAACTAATATAAAATAACATTATCTGGTAATATTTCTTGTTTTTATGATATTTTGTAGACGCAATATGCTTTAACCAGGAATCCCGACCAGAATAACTACCCACTTTTCGTACAAAACAATTTGTATGTGAAGGATTTGCCATATCAAAAATCGTTTAAAACATCTAATGTACAATTATTTGGACTAGATAAATAACAAGTGGGACATGGATGCGTAGAGTCGCCAAATAAAAAATTGTCAAAAACTCTGAAGCAGCTGTTTTTATGGACTAATCAACCCCCAGGGTTTTTTTTTTGTAGTAAGATCTTTACTTAATCTACAATAATAGACGTGTTATACGGGGTCGGCCCCGTTGTCTATCCCTAATTATGATCAGACCTGTTTCGAGGCCATCACAATTATTAATGTAGTTCACATTGTCGTTATACACATTTTTTAAAAACTTTTTGTTATAAAAGGAATGACAATATAGCCATATTATAAGCCTATTTAAATACATTCATTTGTTTAGGAGTCTATCATGAAATATTTTCAATGCAACATTTAAACCGTCAGAGTTATTGTCTATTACAGATTATAGCATGTCAAAAGGCTATTGAGCAAACATAATATAGGTAGTTATATCATATGTATTTTTATTGAGTTTAAAACTTTGTGTCTATCAAAGAAATATTTTAATTAAATATAAATGTATGTCATAAAAAAATAACCCTCAAATAACCCTACTGTAATATATATTATTTCTTTGATAGACAGTTGAAGGTACATATTAACAAAATCATTTGACATATTTTGTATAGAATCTATGTATATATATATATATTCATTGATCTTATATAGAAGAGTATATTGATCACACAATTGTCTATCATAAATAAAATTGAATTGGCTTGAATTGCCAATCAATATTTTTAGCTAACAGTCTGGAGTCTATCACAGATTTTTCCTAGACAAATAGTTGTATTCAATGAAGATGCACAAGATCAGTGAGCCAGAGGGAGGGTGTACACCTGGCATGTGCCCACCCATAAAATCTTCAAAAATTGCTTTTTATGTCAATAAAAGAGAAAAAAAATAATGAAATATGCCCCAAATTCACCATGTTGGACAAGCAACAGAATTTATGTTATTGATTTTTTAATTTTTTAAAAGTTTATTGTTTATCAAACACATTTTCATTGAACATATTTTGATACCCAGTGCCACCTCAAGAGCACATCAGCTGTGATGCTGTTGTAACTAAACTTATTTTCTTGTAAAACACATCAAAGTGATACGTTGTTTTAACATAAAATTGCTTTCATAAAAATGTCTCCCAAATTTTATATTTCTGTAAATGCTGGATGGAGTCAATACTAGGAAGACTTATTATCTTTAACAAAGGAACTTATGTTGAAAGTTCAATTTTTTTTATTCTTCATATATTTTCCCATTTTCCCTTTCTGCCACTTTTTATTTGTAATATTTTTTCTGTGCATGGAACCTCTTGGTTTCAGGTTTTGATATTTCATAGCTTTCTTACGAGGTCCGGTATTTTCTATTAATGCTTCTTCTTCAAAAATGAATATATCCCATTGCCTGATCAAAGCACAAGGATACCATTTTCAAAATAATGCCATAATGTGCAGGCGACATGAACTCATAAAGGGACTGTGTCACAGATTGGCACCAAAAAAGTTTTTTTCTGTAACGAATCTCAGGACAATTATCTAATAGAATGTGTTACGCTTTGATATCATAATTGTAAAAAATAGTACCAAAATGTAAAAAAAAAATTGTGTCGGAGACCGGGTTCGAACCCATGTCGCCAAAATTCTAATCCAGCGTCTTACCCACTGCGCTACAAAGGCTTATTCTAATTAGGTGACATAATTAAGCTATACACCTACCTCGGTAATATCATGTGGTAACACCGACAAGCCAATCGCGCATAAGGAATGAATTCTACCTGGTAGACATACCCAGTAATCTTTTTTAATGGAAAAATACGAAATAACTGCTAAACTTAATTAATTTGTAAACTATGTGGTACTTCAGTTAGTAAGTTTCAATGCATTGTACACATTGATGCCAAGTTTATGTCAGTTTTCAACAATTTTCTCTTTTTTTTCGCTATTTTATCATACGTGAGACAGGGCCTTTAAGAACAACATAATTATTCAAACAGCGCAACTTCCATTAAAGCAACTGTGCACCAGATGATCAATTTGCACGCATTTTTTTTTCGTTGAAAACTGTCATAAACTTGGTATTAATGTGTGCAATGCATTGAAACTTACTAACGGAAGTTCCACATAGTTTGCAATTTATTTAAGTTTAGCAGATGTTTCGTACTTTTCCATTAAAAAAGATTACTGGGGTATGTCTACCTAGTAGAATTCATTCCTTATGCGTGATTGGTTAGTCGGTGTTATCATGTGATATTACCCAGTTAGGTGTTTAGCTTAAAATTATTTCACCAGATTAGCGTAAGCCGTCGTAGCTCAGTGGATACAAGGCTAGACTGCAATTTTGGAGACACGTGTTCGAAACCGGTCTCCTACACAATTTTTTTTTTACATTTTGGTACTTTTTTTACAATTATGATATCAAAGCGTGACACATTCTATTTAATAATTGTTCTGAGATTTGTTACAGAAAAAACTTTTTTTGGTGCCAATCTGGTGTACAGTCCCTTTAATGTTACATCCTCTTGATGTTTCATGCATAAAAAACAACAGTTTCCTGGTCTCCTGAATAACTTCTGATACTGATGAAAATGAAACCATCATCCATGTGATATTTGTTGAAAACAAGGAAAGCATACATGCCATAAAACTGAGAAAAAATATTTCTTCTCTCCAGTCTTGTAGCAGAATGCAATCCTTGAACATGAGTAGGATATGCCTTTCATGAAAAGAATATCACCACTGCTTGTAGGCCACCGATAGGATTATGTCCACTTATATGTGAAGTATCCTCCATCTTCTCTCCACAAATTGCTTTCCACTAGCGCCACTAGCGGATCCAGGTTGGGGGTGCGCCCCTTAGATATGCCCCCTCTTATGTCTAATTCTGGATCCTCTCCTGCTTTTAAGATATTCATATAAATTTAAGTATAACATTCATAACCATTATCACTTAAAACACACATAAAAAACATTGCTTATCTTGTAGCCATTGGATGGCACAATTTAAACACTGGTGTGAGAGAATATAGCAAGTTGCAATAATAGATTCTTAGAAAATAAATTAGTCGATTATCTGTTGCCTCATGCATTAATGACCAATTTTGTGACAGTGCTCAATTAGCGTTTAATCCCTAGTGTTGTTATTTTAGATAAAAAATATCACACTGAATGCTTTGTTACATTTATAAAGCAATTTGGGAACCAATTTCTGCATTTTACTTTTATTAAGCAATACAGGAACCAAACTCTTAAAGGGGAATGAATTTAGTACTGCAGTGAAAATATTAAACTTTAAATAACCATTGACCTCTGATTCAGTTATCTCTATTGTCTCATACTTCATAATAATGATTATACTTATGGTTCAAACTATGCCTCAAATATCTTGGTATTGTAAGAAATAAGTTTGTGTCTAATTGCAGTTTTGAAGTTTAACATAGTATCTGTTATATCTGTGCATTCATTACCGGTAATTCATTCTTCAAAAGTGAAAACTAGCAGAACAATCATATGAGTGAGGATTGATGGATATAGGTTAAGAGTTTTCATGTGATCATTTCAAATGGGACCTTTAAGCATAAAAGCATACTGGATTTTTAAAACCCTTTGTGATAACAAAGTTTTGTGTTAAGTTAATATCTTATATCAATTTCAACAAAATATCCTTTATTGAGAATTTCGAATATAAAGCCGAAGTATCATATTTGGGTGAAACTAGGATTATGTTTTTTCTTTGGATGGGTTAACTATATAAATTGTGTTTGTCAGTATCCGGATACGTCAGGTATTTTATAAGTTCAAACAGCTATGTAAACATTAAATGTTGGTTGGTTGGTTTGATGATAAACAGATGTACAGTATGAAGAGATATATACATGAAGCAGCTAGGGCAACAGGACATGACATTTCAAATTGCTATAGAACGCCTATATAATTGATCTTGCACTTTGTACATTAATAAACAGATTACGCAATCAATATTTCCATTTGCAGGGATACTTTCACATTTTAATGATAAAAAATAAACAGCAAAATTTAATGCAGGATGTGTAAACAAAATGGTAAATAATATATCTGTAATGGTAAATAAGATGAATATCTTCAATGATATTTTTCTGTACATCAGGGTATTAAAATGTCTTACCTTGGAAAGTAGTCTTTTATACAATGATGTCACAGTAAGTTCATTCTGAATATTTTCTTTGAAGAATTAAGAATTAAATGGGGAAACAGCCTGTTTTGAGTTTATCTGTTTTTTCAGGGCATTGTCAGCAGCACAAATGGTGTTAGGATTATGAATCTAATGCCTGCAGCACAAATGGTGTTAGGATTATGAATCTAATTATGCATGCACAAATGCTGTTAGGACTATGAATCTAATTATGCATGCACAAATGCTGTTAGGACTATGAATCTAATTTTGTATGCACAAATGCTGTTAGGACTATGAATCTAATTATGCATACACAAATGCTGTTAGGACTATGAATCTAATTATGCATGCACAAATGCTGTTAGGACTATGAATCTAATTATGCATGCACAAATGCTGTTAGGACTATGAATCTAATTTTGCATACACAAATGCTGTTAGGACTATGAATCTAATTTTGCATGCACAAATGCTGTTAGGACTATGAATCTAATTATGCATGCACAAATGGTGTAAGGACTATGAATCTAATTTTGCATGCACAAATGCTGTTAGGACTATGAATCTAATTTTGCATGCACAAATGCTGTTAGGACTATGAATCTAATTTTGCATACACAAATGCTGTTAGGACTATGAATCTAATTTTGCATACACAAATGTTGTTAGGACTATGAATCTAATTTTGCATGCACAAATGCTGTTAGGACTATGAATCTAATTATGCATGCACAAATGTTGTTAGGACTATGAATCTAATTTTGCATGCACAAATGCTGTTAGGACTATGAATCTAATTATGCATGCACAAATGTTGTTAGGACTATGAATCTAATTATGCATACACAAATGCTGTTAGGACTATGAATCTAATTATGCATGCACAAATGCTGTTAGGACTATGAATCTAATTATGCATGCACAAATGCTGTTAGGACTATGAATCTAATTATGCATGCACAAATGCTGTTAGGACTATGAATCTAATTATGCATTGCACAAATGCTGTTAGGACTATGAATCTAATTTTGCATGCACAAATGCTGTTAGGACTATGAATCTAATTATGCATTGCACAAATGCTGTTAGGACTATGAATCTAATTATGCATGCACAAATGTTGTTAGGACTATGAATCTTATAATGCATGCACAAATGCTGTTAGGACTCTGAATCTAATTTTGCATGCACAAATGCTGTTAGGACTATGAATATAATTATGCATGCACAAATGGTGTAAGGACTATGAATCTAACATCTGCAGCACAAATGGTGTAAGGACTATGATTCTAACATCTGCCTGCACAAATGGACTATGAATCTGAAGTCTGCATGCACAAATGGAGTTAGGACTATGAATCTTACATCTGAATGCACAAATGGAGTTAGGACCATGAATCTTACATCTGCATGCACAAATGGAGTTAGGACCATGAATCTTGCATCTGCATGCACAAATGGAGTTAGGACCATGAATCTTACATCTGCATGCACAAATGGAGTTAGGACCATGAATCTTACATCTGCATGCACAAATGGAGTTAGGACCATGAATCTTACATCTGCTTGCACAAATGGAGTTAGGACCATGAATCTTACATCTGCATGCACAAATGGAGTTAGGACCATGAATCTTACATCTGCATGCACAAATGGAGTTAGGACTATGAATCTTAGTTACATCTGCATGCACAAATGGAGTTAGGACCATGAATCTTACATCTGCCTGCACAAATGGAGTTAGAACTATGAATCTTACATCTGCATGCACAAATGGAGTTAGGACCATGAATTTTACATCTGCCTGCACAAATGGGGTTAGGACTATGGATCTTACATCTGCATGCACAAATGGAGTTAGGACCATGAATCTTACATCTGCATGCACAAATGGAGTTAGGACTATGTATCTTACATCTGCCTGCAAAAATGGAGTTAGGACTATGAATCTTACATCTGCACAAATTCTGTTAGGACTATGTTTCTAATGTTTTGTCACATTCCCATATATTCTTTGTCTTATTGAAAGATGGCCAAAGTTCCATTCAAGGCTAGAAATCCCTGTATTCTCTGGGGACAAAGGTGGGTTTTTGTGATGCAATTAATGACATTTGTGGAATATCATTAGAATCTGTGGATTACTCCAAGTTCTAATGTCAATAGAAACACATTAATGTCCTCTGCTGTTTTGCATTATAAAACCTGTGGTAAAAAACCCTCAAAATTTGGGCTTCATAGCAATAAATCTAAAACAATTCATTTGATTTATGATACACTAATGGAAACTGTTTGTTGAATGCATTTAGGAAGAATATTAAAAAGGTTTTATTGTGATGCTAATGCCAATAATCCCATATTTTGTATACTTCAGCTGAGAAACCTAACAACTGTTACACAAGATAACCAGCTTGGAAAATTCATTATGTCATCTTCATGAAACCAGTTATTGGATGAATCAGAAGATTGATCTGGTAGGCTTGTGTTGATGTTCAATATTGGCAGATTTGTTTTGTTTCTGAGTGAACAAGACGGTGAAAATAGATTTTTTTGTAATAATAAGTGAACTGTATTTTGATCCTACTCCATGAAACCAATGGATTTTCTGGTGTTTTTTACGCTTGAATTTAAGAAATATGTCAATTTTATGGGCGTCTATTGAAAAACCATGTGATAAACATAAAGTCATGACATCATTTTAATGAAATCTTTTGGAAAATGCTCAACCTGGCACAGTGTATACTAAGTATTAGTAGCTTTTGCTATAATGGAGAAAATATTTCTAACGTTGTTATAGTGTAAATTTTGGTAAGTGTATGTCAGACATGTGAACCTTTGGCAATGACAGAGAGAATTTCTAATTCCTTTGATTTTCAGTCAAAAACAATGATGGAAACAATCTAAACAAAAACATGATATTTTTTACTATCTTTAGATTTTCTGAAAATACACAAAAAATACGTCATGGTTGAGACTTGTCAAATGTCAGTGTTTTTAATTGAGAAACTGACTTGTAAAAACAAGTTTTTATTCAAAAGAGCTGCTAGAAAAATAAAATCAGACTGCCAAAACAAGTATTAGTGCTGACAACTGCAGAACTGTATATGTCAAATTTCCCCGCCAAAATGTCGTAAATTTTTATACACTGTAGATAATTAATAACACCTTGGAAATGTTGTTTTCTTTGATGTTTTGACAGTTTTATTATGTCTTTGATATTTACAAAAATGCTAAATAGTAGGATGCCAATTAACAAAGAATTCTGATTAGTTGTCTTTCGTACCGTTCTGGTAACTTAGCAACGATCTCGGCCAAAGTGTGAAGTGATTTGACAAGTTGTTTATTGCATCATGTTCTTTAAAGTGAACAGACATATAAGGTATTTTAGCATGGTGGATAGAATTTTGAGGTTTATAAAAGAAATTCAAGGCCAATTTGATAAGAATAACTTTTTTTAAAAGCGCTTTCAATAACGGTAGATTTTGACGGGAAAGGGGTATGGCGTTAGTAGGGTCTCAAAAGCGGTATATTTTACCTACCGCCGTTAGAGTCACATGTATGGTCATGTTAAAGTTATACTAGATTTTGTTGCTGTTGCAAATATAATATTATGGTCTTTTCAAGCAAATCTACAAGTATAATAAAACAACAACAACATGTATGTGTTTTCTACTTTTCATGTGTGTTTTACAATAATAAATTGTTGCTATATAATGTCATTTGTATATCTTCCAGATTCCAACATGCTGGTCTCTACAGGAATTCACGTAGCTTTTGTTGTGCTGTTGTGTTTTGTTGCCATAGCTACATCATCTTCTATTGGAAATGACCCAGTTACAAACTCCAAGACATTGCATAGCAATACCACAACAAGTAGCCATAGCAACAAGACAGAAGACAAGCACCTGTCACCTGATGGTGGTATCCATGGTGATGAAGGTCATGATGATGATGGAGGTCATCATGCTAGCAACCGTATCCATGTGGCAGAATTAAACTATGACCATGTCAAAGGCCCAATGATTGTGGTGCTGGTAATAATCTTTGCAGGACTTAGCAAAATAGGTGAGCTCAATATTCAAATATGTGTGGTTTAAAATAATTGAAGTTGTTTTGTGTCTTTTTCTTGAAATGGAAAATTAAATTTATAAAATAATAGAACCAGTGTATCAGCACTTCCAACACGCTGATGCCAAATTTTTCATCATCAATTATAAGTTATTTGGAAAAAATATGTCAAGAAATTTCCCATGTGAATTTTTTTTTTCAATGATGAGAAATATGATGTTTTGATAAACTTTAAGCTTAATGTCTGTAGATTTAATTTGAAATACTGCTGATTTAGTTCAATCACAGGAAGGCTTAAACGATGGCATGTGTTATGATAACAATGCCCAGGGGTCGACACTATTTTTCCAAGGGATCCCGAAGGGACACCAACATTTGAAATCAGGTGTCCCTTCCTGAAATTAGGAGTCCCTTCCACTTTTTAACTTTTCAATTTGTAATTCAAGTATACACCCTATTATACATGTTTTTAACAGCATGTAATGACAAGTTACTAGCACTGAATATCAGACATGTGAACCTCTGGCAATGGCAGTGAGGTGTATTTGGGTCTCTAAGTCGGTGTATTGGGTTCAAAAGCGGTAGAATGTCCCAGTCAAAAACAAAGATGAATACAATGTAAACAAAAACTTGATGTTGTTACTATTTTTAGATTTTCGGGAAATACGCATAAAATACATCATGGTCCAGGGTCTTGTCATATGTCGGTGCCTTTTATTGAGAAACAGTAGGAATATTACATCTGGCTTGTGAAAACTCAAGTCAATATTTAGTAGAGCTGCTGATAAATCAATCAGACTCCCCAACAGGTGTCGTGCATACTGGAAGAGCAGACGACCAAAAATTGTGTATGTTAATTTTCGTGCCAAAAAGTCGTAAAATTTTATAAATTGATTCTAGATAATTAATTAAACTTTGCAAATTTTATTACTATTTTGTTTTGATCAAAGCATTAAAATGAATGTCTTTAAAATTAACAAATAATACTGATAAGTTGAATGCCAATTAACAAAGAATGCTGAATGTAGGATGTCGGTCTTTTGTGCCGTAAATGTTACTGTAACTACTGTAAGGTCGCATCATTAAGGCATCACAGTCAGCAGTGTTGGCATCTTTTTTGGGCGGTTCTGACACATACGCATAATAATTCCACATAAGTTGTTTGCCGATAATAAATATCTGTCACCTCTGACCTTGTTAATAATGTTAACAACAAAACGTTAACCCGCATGCGCCCTGTGACATGACCTGTTTATTTATAGATTCATGACGTAACTATAGTAAAAAAGTCAGCTATACTTTTGCTTTGGTGTGTACGATAATAATAATATAATATCATTTTGTCATGCACTGTCAAGGAATTTAGGGGGACCCGAATATAGGTAATAAATTAATGAAATGCTGCTTATTTATTGATATTTAGTGTTTATCGGTCAGAAATTTAAGTGTTCCGACGGAATACCGCACTTCGAAGTTTAGGTGTCCCTCCCGAAAAATTGGTGTCCTCGGGATCCCGGGACCCCGTTAGTGTCGATTACTGCAATCCCCCAAGTGTACCAGAGTGTACATTACAGTGTATTATTTGACAAAACGTGATTGTTTAAATATATATTTTTAATTCTTTATTATAAGAGGAATTGTCACCTGTATTCATGTAACCAAATATTAAAAACCTTATTTTTTTTGTAAAACACACCAAGATGTAAGTGCCTAATTTTATAAATATAATAATTATAATAAAATGAGAAAATAAACAAATGGAAAACAAATGCTGGCAGCAAGGATTGAACCCAAGTTCTTAAGGTCTGAAGATGGATGCACCTTGTCTATTGCATAATGGTAGACAGATGAGTAGAATGCAACATTACACCATGGTCAATGGATGAGTAGTATGTTAAATTAAACCATGGTTAATGGACGTGTAGTATGCAACATTACACCATGGTCAATGGACTAGTAGTATGCAACATTATACCATGGCCATTGGACGAGTAGTATGCAACATTACACCATGGCCAATGGACGAGTAGTATGCAACATTACACCATGGCCAATGGACGAGTAGTATGCAATATTACACCATGGCCAATGGACGAGTAGTATGCAACATTACACCATAGCCAATTGACATTACACCATGGCCAATGGAAGAGTAGTATGCAACATTACACCATGCCCAATGGACGAGTAGTATGCAACATTACACCATAGCCAATTGACATTACACCATGGCCAATGGAAGAGTAGTATGCAACATTACACCATGGCCAATGGACGAGTAGTATGCAACATTACACCATAGCCAATTGACATTACACCATGGCCAATGGAAGAGTAGTATGCAACATTACACCATGGCCAATGGAAGAGTAGTATGCAACATTACACCATAGCCAATTGACATTACACCATGGCCAATGGACGAGTAGTATGAAACATTACACCATGCCCAATGGACGAGTAGTATGCAACATTACACCATAGCCAATTGACATTACACCATGGCCAATGGAAGAGTAGTATGCAACATTACACCATGGCCAATGGACGAGTAGTATGAAACATTACACCATGGCCAATGGACGTGTAGTATGCAACATTACACCATGACCAATGGACGAGTAGTATGCAACATTACACCATTACAAATGGACGAGTAGTATGAAACATTACACCATTGCCAATGGACGAGTAGTATGCAACATTACACCATTGCCAATGAACATGAGTAGTATGCAACATTACACCATGGCCATTGGACGAGTAGTATGCAACATTACACCATGGCCAATGGATGAGTAGTATGCTACATTACACCATGGCCAATGGATAAGTAGTATGCAACATTACACCATGGCCAATGGACGAGTAGTATGAAACATTACACCATGACCAATGGACGAGTAGTATGAAACATTACACCATGACCAATGGACGAGTAGTATGAAACATTACACCATGGCCAATGGACGAGTAGTATGCAACATTACACCATGACCAATGGACGAGTAGTATGAAACATTACACCATGGCCAATGTATGAGTAGTATGCAACATTACACCATGGCCAATGGACGAGTAGTATGCAACATTACACCATGGCCAATGGACGAGTAGTATGCAACATTACACCATGACCAATGGACGAGTAGTATGAAACATTACACCATGGCCAATGTATGAGTAGTATGCAACATTACACCATGGCCAATGGACAAGTAGTATGAAACATTACACCATGGCCAATGGACGAGTGTTATGCAACATTACACCATGGCCAATGGACGAGTAGTATGCAACATTACACCATAGCCAATGGACATTACACCATGGCCAATGGAAGAGTAGTATGCAACATTACACCATGGCCAATGGACGAGTAGTATGAAACATTACACCATGGCCAATGGACGTGTAGTATGCAACATTACACCATGGCCAATGGACGAGTAGTATGCAACATTACACCATGGCCAATGGACGAGTAGTATGAAACATTACACCATTGCCAATGGACGAGTAGTATGAAACATTACACAATTGCCAATGGACGAGTAGTATGCAACATTACACCATTGCCAATGAACATGAGTAGTATGCAACATTACACCATGGCCAATGGACGAGTAGTATGCAACATTACACCATGGCCAATGGATGAGTAGTATGCTACATTACACCATGGCCAAAGGATGAGTAGTATGCAACATTACACCATTACCAATGGACGAGTAGTATGAAACATTACACCATGGCCAATGGATGAGTAGTATGCAACATTACACCATGGCCAATGGACAAGTAGTATGAAACATTACACCATGGCCAATGCACGAGTGGTATGCAACATTACACCATGGCCAATGGACGAGTAGTATGAAACATTACACCAGGGCCAATGGACGAGTAGTATGAAACATTACACCAGGGCCAATGGACGAGTAGTATGAAACATTACACCATGGCCAATGGACGAGTAGTATGAAACATTACACCATGGAAAACATTTGAATGTTTATTTTTGTTGCTTTGAAAACTGTTGTAGGTTGTTTAAAGATGCTTTAATCAAAATTTTCATTTTTAAATCTACTGGCCAAAAGCCAGTAAAGCTTATGCGATGGTACTGTGAACGTAGCATGTGCGTCCATGCGTCTGTAAACAATTGCTTATGAACACGATACAGTCTTCAATTTTGATTGTATCTCGATGAAACTTGTACAGTATTTAGATATCCATAAGAGCTCGGTTCCTTTCGAAAACCAGCCAGATCAGCATATGCATGCCTAGATTATGGGTCTTAAAAGTATAAAAAAATCTGTGCTATGTAAACAAATGCTTGTGAACACGATACAGTCTTCAGTTTTGATTGTTTCTCGATGAAACTTTTACAGTATTTAGATATCCATTAAAGCTCAGTTCCTTTTGAAAACCAGCCAGGTCTGCCCATGCATGCCTAGAAAATGCTATTTTTAGCTAAGTATATTTTTAGCGAAGTCTACATGTAATGTCACAATTGCTCACAATTACTTGTGAATGTTTGTTCAAATTATGCCCCTGGGTTTATTACTGGCCATGCCCTTGGGTTAACAGGTTTGGTATACTTAAATTGGGAAATGTTAAAAACCTTTTTTGTCTGAAACAGCTATGCAGATCTTTGCTACATTTGTATTTTGAACAAGGCTTAATTTAGTGGTCCACTACCATGGTCGTTCAAATTATGGCCCTTGGGTCAAAACTGGCACTGCCCCGGGGGTCACAAGTTTCCTAGAGACTTAGTAAAGAAATATTTTTAAAATATTCTTGTTTTTAAACCACAAGGCCCACACCTTTGATATTTGTTGTGGAGCATCATATGATGACCGTCTAGCAAAACATTTAAAATTATGCCTCTTGGGCAAAAGCTGGCCCCACCACTTTTGACTAACTTTTTATGCCCCCAAAGGTGGGCATATTAAAATCGCACTGTCCTTCCGTCCGTCCGTGTGTCCGGCTCAATAATTCGTGTCCGGGCTGTAACTTTCCCTTGTATGGACAGATTTTAAAATAACTTGCCACATGTGTTCCACATACCAAGACGACGTGTCACATGCAAGACCGGTGTCCCTACCTCTAAGGTCAAGGTCACACTTAGTGTTTATTCACAATGGAGTGCTGCATATAAGGACATAGAGTATAGGTTGTTGTGTCCGGGCTGTAACTTTCCCTTGTATGGACAGATTTTAAAATAACTTGCCACATGTGTCCGACATACCAAGGCAACATGTCACGTGCAAGTCCCATGTCCCTACCTCTAAGTACAAGGTCACACTTAGTGTTTATTCACAATGCTGCTTATAAGGACATAACAGTCTAGGTTGTTAAGTATGGGTGGTAACTTGCCATATGTATTTGACACGTAAAGGCAAGATCAACTTTTCATGTACTGACCTTGTTCGTAGGTCAATGTCACATTCGGGGGCATTCGTCACATACTGTGACAGCTCTTGTTAATTTTAAAAGCTACAGCAATGAAATTTTGACCATGTGTACAGTTTTGCAAACGAGCATCAATGTCCTTGATTTTGACTTTTTGACCAATTTTTTTTTTTTACAGCTACAGTAATGAAATTTTGACCATGAGTCCAGCTTTGGAAGCAAATTTTTTTTACTCTCAGATTACCAGTTTACTTGGCACATATTAAAATAGTTCATGCAACTTATCTGCTTACAACACTTTCTGTCCTCAGATGTTGAACGTCCAGCATTTTCAGCTAACCCAAACACTAAAAGTGAACTATATATTTGTTTCCTATTACTGATACGTACATGCTATGGATTGAAAATGACCCAAGAGCCATGGTGGTAGAGCATAGGCCCTCTTGGGCCTTTTGTTTTGTAAATCTATAATGGTGCTAGTCATGAAAATGTCTGTTATTGATGACTTATAAAATAATTGTTCATCTGGCTGTTGTACAGGAACATGCAAACAGAAGCAGGTGCTTATGATATTAAATTATATTACCTGAAACATTTAAGGTTAAACTAAGGTTGACAAAGAGTAGAAGATTTGGTAATCCACTACAGTGAAACTGCGATCGCTCGATGTTGCCAGGGACCGAGCCAAAACCTCGAGGGAACCGATATTTCGAACGACCCGATTTTCAATTTTCCAGTTTGATATGAAATATCTTTTAGTGTATTTTAAGTTTGAAGTCGTCAAACAGACTGTTTACTAATACACCTATAATGTGTTGCGTTGTGGAAATCGCTAATATGTTGACGTAAACAAAATGTAAAACGCAAAAGAAAAAACAATAAATGAATAAATAGAAATGTTTATTTTAACAAAAAAGCATATTTTCGTAACAAGCAACATTTGAATGACAGAACATATTGTGGCATTAGTCAGATTTAAGTTTCGCAAAATCAAGGATTGTTGATTGGCGCATCATGTAGGTTTCGCGAAACTGTTCAATCGTAATGTGACGTGACAGCGTACAGAGCACTGAAGATCACGGTCAACATCGGCAGTGAATTCAAAGAACCTTTTGACCACATCTAAAGGGTCTTCTCGTCATTAACTTCTCATAATTATCATCTTAAATACCCTTATCAACTTATATCGGTCATGCATTAACAGTGAAAAACGATTTTTCACACCTATCAAATTGCCTTTCAACTGTCATTGCAATTTTTACTACTTGCGAAAAATTTAACACCTAGCAATTGTTTTTTTATTTTGGAACACGCGTTCGTGAAAAAGTGTGAAATTATGTCCTCGAGGGAGCCATAAGGTTTTGTGCACGATTTGTGTACTTGGGACCAAGGATATTGCTCGACTGCTCTACATAATAAGGTTTCGATGCAGCGTGGGTATAATATATATGAAAATAGAAGGAAAAAAGTTCGGGACCAAGCTCTGACCTCGAGGCAACGCCGGTTCTCGAACGACCACTTGTTTGAGGGAACGCAGTTTCACTGTACTTGCTAAAAAATAAGCTCAGTTGAATTTGTCATTTTTGTTGGTCTGGTACTGATAAGAAAAAGAATGGTTCAAGAATTATATCTCTGTTCTAACACTATATCATCTATAATTTGCAAAATGTCAACTCAGTATGGGATGGATGATGGTTCAGAACTTTGTTAAAATAGATAGCATTGTTAACTTTCAAATTGTTACCGCTCTGGAAAGTTAATGGATACACTTGCCCCTGTATTTATGGTTATTCATTTAGTATTTGATACTTGAGTGTTCAATTGATTACTCGAATACTGGAGTACTTCTTGCCATTCCTAGTTGAAACTGAAACAAAGTGTTTCTCAACATTCTCTAATGAAGGTTTATTTAATTGCAGGTTTCCACCATGCTGATTTTCTGTCTTCCAAGGTTCCGGAATCCTGGTAAGGACTCTTGACTCAAGTGTTGTACAGTGTTTGCCAGTGTAAGGACTCTTGACTCAAGTGTTGTACTGTGTTTGCCAGTGCAAGGACTCTTGACTCAAGTGTTGTACTGTGTTTGCCAGTGCAAGGACTCTTGACTCAAGTGTTGTACTGTGTTTGCCAGTGCAAGGACTCTTGACTCAAGTGTTGTACAGTGTTTGCCAGTGCAAGGACTCTTGACTCAAGTGTTGTACAGTGTTTGCCAGTGTACGGACTCTTGACTCAAGTGTTGTACTGTGTTTGCCAGTGTAAGGACTCTTGACTCAAGTGTTGTACTGTGTTTGCCAGTGCAAGGACTCTTGACTTAAGTGTTGTACAGTGTTTGACAGTGCAAGGACGCTTGACTCAAGTGTTGTACAGTGTTTGACAGTGTAAGGACTCTTGACTCAAGTGTTGTACAGTGTTTGACAGTGTAAGGACTCTTGACTCAAGTGTTGTACAGTGTTTGACAGTGTAAGGACTCTTGACTCAAGTGTTGTAAAGTGTTTGACAGTGTAAGGACTCTTGACTCAAGTGTTGTAAAGTGTTTGACAGTGTAAGGACTCTTGACTCAAGTGTTGTAAAGTGTTTGACAGTGTAAGGACTCTTGACTCAAGTGTTGTAAAGTGTTTGCCAGTGTAAGGACTCTTGACTCAAGTGTTGTAAAGTGTTTGCCAGTGTAAGGACTCTTGACTCAAGTGTTGTAAAGTGTTTGCCAGTGTAAGGACTCTTGACTCAAGTGTTGTACAGTGTTTGCCAGTGTAAGGACTCTTGACTCAAGTGTTGTACAGTGTTTGCCAGTGTAAGGACTCTTGACTCAAGTGTTGTAAAGTGTTTGCCAGTGTAAGGACTCTTGACTCAAGTGTTGTACAGTGTTTGCCAGTGTAAGGACTCTTGACTCAAGTGTTGTACAGTGTTTGCCAGTGTATGGACTCTTGTCTCAAGTGTTGTACTGTGTTTGACAGTGTAGGGACTCTTGACTCAAGTGTTGTACAGTGTTTGACAGTGTAGGGACTCTTGACTCAAGTGTTGTACAGTGTTTGCCAGTGTAGGGACTCTTGACTCAAGTGTTGTACAGTGTTTGCCAGTGTAGGGACTCTTGACTCAAGTGTTGTACAGTGTTTGCCAGTGTAGGGACTCTTGTCTCAAGTGTTGTACAGTGTTTGACAGTGTAAGGACTCTTGACTCGAAGTGTTGTACAGTGTTTGCCAGTGCACGGACTCTTGACTCGAGTGTTGTACAGTGTTTGCCAGTGCACGGACTCTTGACTCGAGTGTTGTACAGTGTTTGCCAGTGTACGGACTCTTGACTCGAGTGTTGTACAGTGTTTGCCAGTGTACGGACTCTTGACTCAAGTGTTGTACAGTGTTTGCCAGTGTACGGACTCTTGACTCAAGTGTTGTACAGTGTTTGCCAGTGTACGGACTCTTGACTCAAGTGTTGTACAGTGTTTGCCAGTGTAAGGACGCTTAACTCAAGTGTTGTACAGTGTTTGCCAGTGTAAGGACGCTTGACTCAAGTGTTGTACAGTGTTTGCCAGTGTAAGGACTCTTGACTCAAGTGTTGTACAGTGTTTGCCAGTGTAAGGACTCTTGACTCAAGTGTTGTACAGTGTTTGCCAGTGTAAGGACTCTTGACTCAAGTGTTGTACAGTGTTTGCCAGTGTACGGACTCTTGACTTAAGTGTTGTACAGTGTTTGCCAGTGTAGGGACTCTTGACTTAAGTGTTGTACAGTGTTTGCCAGTGTAGGGACTCTTGACTTAAGTGTTGTACAGTGTTTGCCAGTGTAGGGACTCTTGTCTCAAGTGTTGTACAGTGTTTGCCAGTGTAAGGATGTTGTACAGTGTTTGCCAGTGTACGGACTCTTGACTCAAGTGTTGTACAGTGTTTGCCAGTGTACGGACTCTTGACTCAAGTGTTGTACAGTGTTTGCCAGTGTACGGACTCTTGTCTCAAGTGTTGTACAGTGTTTGCCAGTGTAAGGACTCTTGACTCAAGTGTTGTACAGTGTTTGCCAGTGTAAGGACTCTTGTCTCAAGTGTTGTACAGTGTTTGCCAGTGTACGGACTCTTGACTCAAGTGTTGTACAGTGTTTGCCAGTGTACGGACTCTTGACTCAAGTGTTGTACAGTGTTTGCCAGTGTAAGGACTCTTGTCTCAAGTGTTGTACAGTGTTTGCCAGTGTAAGGACTCTTGTCTCAAGTGTTGTACAGTGTTTGCCAGTGTAGGGACTCTTGACTCAAGTGTTGTACAGTGTTTGCCAGTGTAGGGACTCTTGACTCAAGTGTTGTACAGTGTTTGCCAGTGTAGGGACTCTTGACTCAAGTGTTGTACAGTGTTTGCCAGTGTAGGGACTCTTGTCTCAAGTGTTCAAGTGTTGTACAGTGTTTGCCAGTGTAGGGACTCTTGTCTCAAGTGTCGTACAGTGTTTGCCAGTGTAGGGACTCTTGTCTCAAGTGTTGTACAGTGTTTGCCAGTGTAAGGACTCTTGACTCAAGTGTTGTACAGTGTTTGCCAGTGTAAGGACTCTTGTCTCAAGTGTTGTACAGTGTTTGACAGTGTAAGGACTCTTGACTCAAGTGTTGTAAAGTGTTTGCCAGTGTACGGACTCTTGTCTCAAGTGTTGTACAGTGTTTGCCAGTGTAAGGACTCTTGTCTCAAGTGTTGTACAGTGTTTGCCAGTGTACGGACTCTTGACTCAAGTGTTGTACAGTGTTTGCCAGTGTACGGACTCTTGACTCAAGTGTTGTACAGTGTTTGCCAGTGTAAGGACTCTTGTCTCAAGTGTTGTACAGTGTTTGCCAGTGTAAGGACTCTTGACTCAAGTGTTGTAAAGTGTTTGCCAGTGTAAGGACTCTTGACTCAAGTGTTGTACAGTGTTTGCCAGTGTAAGGACTCTTGACTCAAGTGTTGTACAGTGTTTGCCAGTGTATGGACTCTTGTCTCAAGTGTTGTACTGTGTTTGACAGTGTAGGGACTCTTGACTCAAGTGTTGTACAGTGTTTGACAGTGTAGGGACTCTTGACTCAAGTGTTGTACAGTGTTTGCCAGTGTAGGGACTCTTGACTCAAGTGTTGTAAAGTGTTTGCCAGTGTAGGGACTCTTGACTCAAGTGTTGTACAGTGTTTGCCAGTGTAGGGACTCTTGTCTCAAGTGTTGTACAGTGTTTGACAGTGTAAGGACTCTTGACTCGAAGTGTTGTACAGTGTTTGCCAGTGCACGGACTCTTGACTCGAGTGTTGTACAGTGTTTGCCAGTGCACGGACTCTTGACTCGAGTGTTGTACAGTGTTTGCCAGTGTACGGACTCTTGACTCGAGTGTTGTACAGTGTTTGCCAGTGTACGGACTCTTGACTCAAGTGTTGTACAGTGTTTGCCAGTGTACGGACTCTTGACTCAAGTGTTGTACAGTGTTTGCCAGTGTACGGACTCTTGACTCAAGTGTTGTACAGTGTTTGCCAGTGTACGGACTCTTGACTCAAGTGTTGTACAGTGTTTGCCAGTGTAAGGACGCTTAACTCAAGTGTTGTACAGTGTTTGCCAGTGTAAGGACGCTTGACTCAAGTGTTGTACAGTGTTTGCCAGTGTAAGGACTCTTGACTCAAGTGTTGTACAGTGTTTGCCAGTGTAAGGACTCTTGACTCAAGTGTTGTACAGTGTTTGCCAGTGTAAGGACTCTTGACTCAAGTGTTGTACAGTGTTTGCCAGTGTACGGACTCTTGACTTAAGTGTTGTACAGTGTTTGCCAGTGTAGGGACTCTTGACTTAAGTGTTGTACAGTGTTTGCCAGTGTAGGGACTCTTGACTTAAGTGTTGTACAGTGTTTGCCAGTGTAGGGACTCTTGTCTCAAGTGTTGTACAGTGTTTGCCAGTGTAAGGATGTTGTACAGTGTTTGCCAGTGTACGGACTCTTGACTCAAGTGTTGTACAGTGTTTGCCAGTGTACGGACTCTTGACTCAAGTGTTGTACAGTGTTTGCCAGTGTACGGACTCTTGTCTCAAGTGTTGTACAGTGTTTGCCAGTGTAAGGACTCTTGACTCAAGTGTTGTACAGTGTTTGCCAGTGTAAGGACTCTTGTCTCAAGTGTTGTACAGTGTTTGCCAGTGTACGGACTCTTGACTCAAGTGTTGTACAGTGTTTGCCAGTGTACGGACTCTTGACTCAAGTGTTGTACAGTGTTTGCCAGTGTAAGGACTCTTGTCTCAAGTGTTGTACAGTGTTTGCCAGTGTAAGGACTCTTGTCTCAAGTGTTGTACAGTGTTTGCCAGTGTAGGGACTCTTGACTCAAGTGTTGTACAGTGTTTGCCAGTGTAGGGACTCTTGACTCAAGTGTTGTACAGTGTTTGCCAGTGTAGGGACTCTTGACTCAAGTGTTGTACAGTGTTTGCCAGTGTAGGGACTCTTGTCTCAAGTGTTCAAGTGTTGTACAGTGTTTGCCAGTGTAGGGACTCTTGTCTCAAGTGTCGTACAGTGTTTGCCAGTGTAGGGACTCTTGTCTCAAGTGTTGTACAGTGTTTGCCAGTGTAAGGACTCTTGACTCAAGTGTTGTACAGTGTTTGCCAGTGTAAGGACTCTTGTCTCAAGTGTTGTACAGTGTTTGACAGTGTAAGGACTCTTGACTCAAGTGTTGTAAAGTGTTTGCCAGTGTACGGACTCTTGTCTCAAGTGTTGTACAGTGTTTGCCAGTGTAAGGACTCTTGTCTCAAGTGTTGTACAGTGTTTGCCAGTGTACGGACTCTTGACTCAAGTGTTGTACAGTGTTTGCCAGTGTACGGACTCTTGACTCAAGTGTTGTACAGTGTTTGCCAGTGTAAGGACTCTTGTCTCAAGTGTTGTACAGTGTTTGCCAGTGTAAGGACTCTTGTCTCAAGTGTTGTACAGTGTTTGCCAGTGTAGGGACTCTTGACTCAAGTGTTGTACAGTGTTTGCCAGTGTAGGGACTCTTGTCTCAAGTGTTGTACAGTGTTTGCCAGTGTAGGGACTCTTGACTCAAGTGTTGTACAGTGTTTGCCAGTGTAGGGACTCTTGTCTCAAGTGTTCAAGTGTTGTACAGTGTTTGCCAGTGTAGGGACTCTTGTCTCAAGTGTCGTACAGTGTTTGCCAGTGTAGGGACTCTTGTCTCAAGTGTTGTACAGTGTTTGCCAGTGTAAGGACTCTTGACTCAAGTGTTGTACAGTGTTTGCCAGTGTAAGGACTCTTGTCTCAAGTGTTGTACAGTGTTTGACAGTGTAAGGACTCTTGACTCAAGTGTTGTAAAGTGTTTGCCAGTGTAAGGACTCTTGTCTCAAGTGTTGTACAGTGTTTGCCAGTGTACGGACTCTTGTCTCAAGTGTTGTACAGTGTTTGCCAGTGTACGGACTCTTGACTCAAGTGTTGTACAGTGTTTGCCAGTGTAAGGACTCTTGACTCAAGTGTTGTACAGTGTTTGCCAGTGTAAGGACTCTTGTCTCTAGTGTTGTACAGTGTTTGCCAGTGTAAGGACTCTTGTCTCGAGTGTTGTACAGTGTTTGCCAGTGTAAGGACTCTTGACTCGAGTGTTGTACAGTGTTTGCCAGTGTAAGGACTCTTGACTCGAGTGTTGTACAGTGTTTGCCAGTGTAGGGACTCTTGTCTCGAGTGTTGTACAGTGTTTGCCAGTGTAGGGACTCTTGACTCAAGTGTTGTACAGTGTTTGCCAGTGTACGGACTCTTGTCTCAAGTGTTGTACAGTGTTTGCCAGTGTAGGGACTCTTGACTCAAGTGTTGTACAGTGTTTGACAGTGTAAGGACTCTTGACTCAAGTGTTGTACAGTGTTTGCCAGTGTAAGGACTCTTGACTCAAGTGTTGTACAGTGTTTGCCAGTGTAAGGACTCTTGACTCAAGTGTTGTACAGTGTTTGACAGTGTAAGGACTCTTGACTCAAGTGTTGTAAAGTGTTTGCCAGTGTACGGACTCTTGTCTCAAGTGTTGTACAGTGTTTGCCAGTGTAAGGACTCTTGACTCAAGTTTATCTGTAGGTATACAATATATATAACAATGAGTTGCAATATACATGATTTTGAATGTAAATGACCTGTATGTTTATATCCAACTATAAAACCTTCATTTGCAGTTGGTCAAACAAATACTACAATGAAGGGGTAAAGTTATAACTTGTGTATATTTCCTTTCAGTGTTCTCATTTTATTGGGCATCCTGTTTGGAGCTATCTTGTAGTAAGTATACATCTTATACAATCAGTTATATTTAGACCCATAATTGGACCGTTGATTGATTAACATGTCATTGTTACACTTATTTTTTTTAATCAGGAGTATATTTAAAAAGTAACACAAATAACTCCCCCCAATCATTTAATGCAAAACCACTAATTGGCTGCCATTAAACGGGGCATGCATGTTTTACAAACATCTCTTGTTCATTTTTAAAAAACAACAACATTTACTGAATTATTTATTTTCTGATTATATTAAACCTATAATGCTGATTTGAACTCTTTAAAAAAGTGTCAGCTTCATGTCTCAGATATAGCGTAGATAATGAATAAGAGTCAGTGAATGCTGGTATATATCTGGGCTAGCAGTGAATGCTGGTATATATCTGGGCTAGCAATGAATGCTGGTATATATCTGGGCTAGCAGTGAATGCTGGTATATATCTGGGCTAGCAGTGAATGCTGGTATATATCTGGGCTAGCAATGAATGCTGGTATATATCTGGGCTAGCAGTGAATGCTGGTATATATCTGGGCTGCCAGTGAATGCTGGTATATATCTGGGCTAGCAGTGAATGCTGGTATATATCTGGGCTAGCAATGAATGCTGGTATATATCTGGGCTAGCAGTGAATGCTGGTATATATCTGGGCTAGCAGTGAATGCTGGTATATGTCTGGGCTAGCAGTGAATGTTGGTATATATCTGGGCTAGCAGTGAATGCTGGTATACATCTGGGCTGCCAGTGAATGCTGGTATACATCTGGATTGCCAGAATGCTGGTATACATCTGGGCTGCCAGTGAATGCTGGTATACATCTGGGCTGCAATTGAATGCTGGTATACATCTGGGCTAGCAGTGAATGCTGGTATATATCTGGGCTGCCAGTGAATGCTGGTATATATCTGGGCTAGCAGTGAATGCTGGTATATATCTGGGCTGCCAGTAAATGCTGGTATATATCTGGGCTAGCAATGAATGCTGGTATACATCTGGGCTAGCAGTGAATGCTGGTATATATCTGGGCTGCCAGTGAATGCTGGTATATATCTGGGCTAGCAGTGAATGCTGGTATATATCTTGGCTAGCAGTGAATGCTGGTATACATCTGGGGTGCCAGTGAATGCTGGTATACATCAAGATTGCCAGTGAATGCTGGTATACATCTGGGCTGCCAGTGAATGCTGGTATACATCTGGGCTGCCAGTGAACACTGGTATATATCTGGGCTGCCAGTGAATGCTGGTATATATCTGGGGTACCAGTGAATGTGTTTCCTGTCTGCTATTTCAGTGTAACCGGTGCTGCAGAAAATGTTGACTTCTTTACTCCGGATACTTTCTTTATCTACCTTCTACCACCGTAAGTATGATGACAGATGTGGTGGTTATGGTGATGATGATGATGATGATGATGATGATGATGATGATGATGATGATGATGATGATGATTTTATGATGATGATTATAAGTGCTGCTTCTCATGACGATGATCAAGATCATGGTGGTGGTGGTGGTGGTGGTGGTGGTGTTGGTGGTGGTGGTGGTGATAATGGTGATAAATTTTAAGATGATGAATATGATCATGGTGATGGTTGTGGCGATGGTTATGATGATGAGGATGGTGGTGGTGGTGATGATGATGATGATGATGATGATGGTAGTGTTGGTTTTGTTGTTGGTGGTGATGATGGTGGTGGTGATGGTGGAGCTAGCATAATGAGCTCAATTCTGCTTTGATTTTAGGATCATCCTTGAGGCAGCTTTCAGCCTCCATGACAGAGCCTTCTCCGACAATCTCGGCAGTATTATCATGTTTTCTGTTGTTGTAAGTATCTTTCCCAGGGTTTGGTAGTGACATTTGACAAAAACTAAAGTGTCAGTGTACAAAAGTTTTATACTCAAGCTTAGAAATATACTGCTCTATTCACTGACATCTGGACAAAATAGTCGTGTTGTACTTCTAACAAAGAACTGAGTCGCTTTCCCCAAATTCTCAAAATATCTTCAGTGTAACATGCTTCAGACCCTTATTTCATTCAGCCAAATCGCTAGATCTAAATTTGAATTTAGCAAGGCAAAAATAGTACATCATGATCACCTGTTAAAAGATTGTTCAAGAAATTATGGTAAGGGGCCAGTTAAGCAGGCGTGCGTGAGTGTGTGTTGGCAATCTTGTTGGGAGCATATCTTAAAAGGTTTTAAGGTATTGACTTCAAACTTCATATACATATAGATCTCATTATTGAGAAGTGCAGTGCCCAGGAACCACTAATCTGGCTGGTTTATTTTTAGTTATTGCCCTTTGTTAATTTTCATACTTATTTTTTTGTCTGGTGCATAACTTGAAAACTCTTCAAAGCATTGACTTCATTTTGTAAGGCTAGTTAATATTGTTCTTAATTCAGCAGGGGATAAGCGAGGGGTCTTTAGTTTAAACTTATTTAATTTTACAACGATTGTGAAACAAGCTATTGCAACTTATATTAATCACTCTCGTTGGCGCGATGTTGCGTGAGAGTGTGGTCTTGCGCGGGGTATTTCCTTAGTTTAGTTCGAAGTCTACATGGGGTTAGAGCAGATGTCCCTGTCGTAGGAATACAAGTCTACATGGGGTTAGAGCAGATGTCCCTGTCATAGGAATACAAGTCTACATGGGGTTAGAGCAGATGTCCCTGTCGTAGGAATACAAGTCTACATGGGGTTAGAGCAGATGTCCCTGTCGTAGGAATTCTTAAGTATACTGTTGCAAATGAACAATTTTCAAGCATTCTGGATGCTGAAACTTGGTCATGTTAAAAGTTATACAGAAAGCCTTTGATTTCTATTCCATTTGTTGTGTTTAATACACTTGCCATTTCACGGAAGCTGAAATTCATTTGCACACCTGGGCTCACTGTAGTTTGTCTAGGTAGGACACTGCATAGGAGTTAGTTGATAGTGCTAGATAGTGAACCGCCTAACAACTCACCCGAGGCACCAATTTCTTGAAACTTTTAAGCTGAACAGGCTTAAGTAGCTTATTTCTCTTAACCAAAATACATACTTAAATTTTATTTTGATAAATGAAAAATGGTTAAAGATTGTTTATTGTGATTATCATTAACGTACTTCCTATTTAAAGTCTAAAATCTCTTTAAAAAAAAGAGAAAATAAAATTAAAGAGAAACAAAAATAGTGAGATTAGCTAAATCCTGCTATAACAGACTTAAGAAGTTTTAAGACATTGGGGCCAGGTGTTAGGCTTCCTAGTTGAACCAAATCATAGCTGAATTCTGGGCTGATATGCTGTTTGACCTTTCCTGGTCTAGAAAACAGTGTCATACTTAACTTTCCTGTTCTCGTGTATTAAAATGAATAGAAACTTAATTTTGAACTGATATCTTCCTTAAAACTGATCTTAAAGAACTGCAAGAGGTATAGTAAATAAAAATCTAATGTTCATTTATATCATTTAAAGTCTTCACGATCATAACAATGTTAAGGTACATGTAATAGAAGGTTAAGGAAACCTGTTCATATTTTAAAAGAAAACCATTGATAAACTTTTGAACATCAACTTCATTTTATTTTATTTGCATGTATAGTTTGGCATTTGTTTATTAACACATTAGTTACATGACGCATATTAATGAGGTTGCTGTGATATAGAGCATGTAGTGACCTTGCATGCTTTGTTTTGTTATAGGGGACGATTATCGCTTGCTTTGCCATAGGTAAGTATATTTATGACAGCTTTTGTAGTTAGGCTTACAATACACCTAGTTCGTGTGAATAATGGTATCAAATTACCTGGAGATAACTAGATCTCTCTTGCCGATTATTTGCCACAAGTTTTTCAGGAATTACTGCTCTGATGGAAATGGAAAAACTGTATGTTTAATTAAATTATTTCCAAACTTCACTAAGTGTGACTTAATTGACTTGCATGTTTATTGGCGCCTTCCCTTTTTAACAGGCCTTTCGCTGTATGGACTATCCCTGGCAGGGGCCATGTCGGACCCCGAGGCTAACCTCGTTCAGATCCTTGTGTTCACTGCACTCATTGTGGCCGTCGACCCTGTTGCTGTGAGTGAAACTGAAAAGTTTTTGTTGTCATCTTAAATTGCATATTGCATTTAGTCCGGTAGTGTATTTTTAATAACTGTAAAATTATTGACTGCAATAATTTCCTTCATAACTTATCAATGTTTTTTTTTCATATATTTTAAGTCCACTTTTTATTTGCCATGGAATTTATTGTTCGAACACACATTTCAAAAAGTCAAAAGTAAGTCCAAATAAAGTATATTTAAAGATTCCTTTTATAATAAAGGTGCTAGCAATATTCCAAGAAGTAGGGGTTAACCAGATGCTGTACTTCATGGTGTTTGGGGAGTCGCTACTGAATGATGGTGTCACAGTGGTGCTCTATAATGTGATGCAGACCTACAACCGGATGGATACCATAGAAGCAGACCAGGTAGTGAAATGATGTCCAATGATCCCATTACCTTCGTACAAACGGGGCAAAACTTACGTTAAACATGTACAATCTTTGTGTTGTCTTGTGAGTATTCTAGTATGTATACTACATTGCAATTTAGTATGGCGAATGATTTGTGCTTTACATGTAGTTGGATATTTACATATTACATGTATATTTCATTCAAATGGAAAATGATTAAAAGGAAGCATAAAATAAGTAGTCTCTTGTCATAATTATTATCACTGATTTATTTATGATAACTTAAGTTTATTTGGTATCATTTGGAATTAATCTGCATGTTCCTTTAAAAGTAAAAATAGTTATCATTGTTTTATACGCCCATTGATAGAACGGGAAGTATTTTACTTATACATGTGGCTGTCTTGCCTATGGTTAAGCAGCATCAAGTATGTTGTCCTAACAATGACTTTAAAAGAAATTGTCTAACTTTAGTAAAACTCGGATAGCTTGTCATATCACTTAAGTGACTCGAGAGTTATTGCCCTTTTATTATTAATATTCATAAAATTAATCTTGTTTGATCAATAACTTTCTAAGCCAATGTCAATTCATCATCAAATTTGATATTCTAAGGTAAAACTATAATGTCCCATTCTATGATTTGGACATTTTGTGATCCAAGACTAAACAAAAGTGATGTTAGGGTGCCAGATTTACTGTGATTTATATTTAAAAATTGAGGTTTAAAACTTACCATATCTTCTTGTGAGATTCAGATTTATTATGTGCGATTTGCATCAATTTTTCCTCATTATCAAACAAGTTAGTTATATGTTGATTTCTTCTTTCCTCAGATAGTACTGGGCATAGTGAAGTTCTTTGTTGTTGTGTTTGGAGGCCTGGCTATTGGCATTATACTCGGGATATTATCGGCTTTCATCACAAAGTATACTAACTTGGTCAAGGTGGCCGAACCAATCATCATATTTGCCTTTGCCTATGAGTCATACATTCTTGCGGAAATGTTCCATTTCTCTGGTATTGTAAGGTAAAGTATTGGCTTTATCTATATGCAGAAATAACTACCTTACTTTTTATGTCAGGGAATGATTGCAAATGGGAAAACTAAGCAGCATATGATACTTTGTATTAAAGTACTAAATGAAAGTTAAAATTGATGATTGTGTTCATATCATTTTATATTGCTATAAGTGAGGTGATACATGAAAGCTTACAATATCATGCATGTGTTCAATACCCAGCAAGAACCTAGTGCATACAATGGTGTTCATTGTAAGATGTGTTGGGGCTCTCTTGTTGAATACATGTTTTCTAGACCACTTTGGTTTGGCTAGATGTTATTTTGTTATTTGTATTAAATTAATGAATGTGAAAGACATGAAACATTCAAATATATTATTCCCTCTGCCCTACAGTATTATAGGATGTGGGCTAACACAGGTGCAGTATGCCTTCAAAAACATCACCAACAAGTCAAAACTGGCTGTCAAGTTCTTCGCCAAGGTCATCAGGTAGTTTTACTTGTTGATTTGAAACACCAGTTTCTCTATGTTAGCTTTGGTGCTCGCTAAAACCCATGTTAGCGTGACTCTAGAATGATGAATCTGGTCACATAAGTCACTCCTTGCTGAGGCCTGTCTGCCTACACCTATAAAGGTACATCCTGTCACATCCTCAGTGAGACTTAAAGAAAAATCCCTGTTTCCAAAAAACAAACATTTGCTACATCTGGCTTAAAAGTTGAAAGCCGCTATTGAGAATTAAATGAGTTGAAGCTTTTCTACAATTTGTTCAAATGAGTATCTGGCAGTTGCAGCTTGTGATGTGTATAAGTAAATTAAAAACATTACTCAACTTTATCAGGCTTTAAAAATGGTTGCCAAAATTAAAACTGTAATATAGTCCCTTGTAATGGTTTAACTTATATATTGGCACTTTCAGCAAGTTGACAAATGAGTATTCACCAAGACACTTAATCGGGTAACAGAATATTACGATCTATCATGTTTGGTTGTGTTTACATTGTTCAATGTTTTCAGTAACACCAGTGAGATAATCATTTTCCTGTTTCTGGGATTGAAGACAGTAACTACACACCATGTTTGGAATACAGGCTTTGTGCTCTGGACCTTATTGCTGTGTGTCGTGTATAGATTTATAAGTGAGTTGATATACCCATTTATTATATGTTTTCTAGTAGTGATTTATCAATGAAATAAAAAATATTTTTCACTATTCCAAACAATGTAAATATCAATTTGATATTTTTATTGTTTTGAAGTTTTAGCCAGATTTCACATCCCAATTGAAAGGTCAGCCTGCACAGGCTGGGACACAATTTCCAAAATGATGTTACAATCACATACTGTTAACCCTTTAGCACATAGACAAGTGGCCAGATTACACCTCCCAGTCAATAGCCAACTTACTGATAGGCAGTCCTTATCTGAATAGGTACTTTTAGGAGATTTGAAAATGAGCAAATGAATACAGCAGTATGACCTTAAAATCAATATTACTCCAAATAATTGTGGCCAAATCTTTTTTATGTGAATACATTTTGTAATGATAATTAAATTATCTAATAAATGGTGTCAATGATGAAATACTAAATTATTTTATTTAATCTGTGAATGCATTTCCGAGATGGAATTGTAACATTTCTTTGAAATGTCATAATTGCATTAAATCAAAGGGTAATAAAATGCTCTAAATTTGATTACCCCTATTATAAAAAAGACCCATCTGGATTAAAAAGCTGACATTGATGTTCTTGTGTATAATATACAGAATATGTTTTTTCCGATATGAATAAAACGATATAGATCATCAAACGCTTGCACAAATGTGTTTACCTGACCTATTTTACGGCCAGAATCATGCTGGACATCTATCAGCTTCACAGAAAATTTACTCATCATTTTCTCAGCTACTAATTGTTTCTATTGTTTGTAAACAAAATATTCCCTTTAAATAAATACAATCTCTATTTTAATGGTAAACTAAACTGACGTAATATATTTAATGATTTACGCATCAATGAATTTGGGGGATTTTCCATACAGTACTCTGCTCGTGGTCTTATTACGTCACAATGGGATATCACACCTGCAATTGGGAGTATAAACACCTTCTAATTTTAGCAGACGATATTTTCAAGGGAAAATCAATACACAAAAGGTTAAACTTTACTTTTATAATCATCCGGGATATTGTTTACAAAAAGAAAGATGCACAATTGAAATATCAAAATGACCCTATTGAAATATGTGGGTGATGCGTTTACATCCAGTAATGGATACGGTCGGCCAGATGCGTATACATCTGCTAATGAGCTATGTCGGCCTATCTCGTATACATGCGCTAAAGGGTTAAGCATGGTTTTCTAAAAAACTATATTTAACTGTCGTTTTCACCTTGTGATATACATTTAGGTCTTACATTTACCTAATTTGTCCTATATTTCTTTACATGGTTTTTCGTTAAAATACAATGTTATTGGAAAGAGGAAAAATGTACTATTAAAAAAAATCTTTTTTTTTTGTCACAATTTTCATTTTGCTTCAAAAAGACGCACCAAAAAATTATATATAAAAACTTCTTTATCTTTGAATATTCAAATAATGAAGAAGTAATTAAGAGAAACATTGGTTTTACAATATGATAAACATACAATGCATTGTAGTTGGACAGACACAAAGCACAAATTGCACAAAGTAAGCTTACTTCATTGTGGTCATGTTGGCATTTAGTTTTTGGTGTATATACGGTACTCAAAGTTTAGCTTGGTTCCAAAGGACATCTCGACTTCAATTTAAGAAAACACTCTGAATAACTTTATATTTCAATGCGCATTTAGGTGTTAAACTTTGAACAAAAACATTATGTGCACCTGAACTTGATTTTTTTTTCAGTGAAGTTAACATAACATTTACATTGATTTTCAGTAACATTTGGCATCTCGTGGTCCATCAACAGGTGTGACAGACACAGGGTCAGGAAGATCAAGCTGGATGAGATGTTCATGATTGTAAGTGCAGATTTTACTCTGTCCCCGGACCAGGATATCAAGTCATTTTACACATGGAAGATTGTTCCTGGTAGAAGTTTACATGTTTCCATGACCAATGATTAGATGTTAAGAGCTCCATGCAAATATGAAGAGTTTTGCATGAACTTAAATAAAAAACAGCAATACAGCTACAAAAAAAACAACAATTTTGTTATGATTTTTTTCTGGCTATGCGTATGTGTTACATTGGAAGTAATTTGTAGTAATTGGAGTGGAAGCAACAAAATTATCTCGCCCTCAACTAGTTATTATTGGGTATGTCTTTACTTACAGAGTTATGGAGGCCTACGTGGTGCTGTTTGTTTCTCCCTGGTGGCACTGCTGAGTGAGAAAGAATTCCCGATGAAAAACATGTTCATCACAACAACCCTTGTCATCATTTTCTTTACAGTGTTCATACAGGTATTATAAATTCAATGTTAACTGCATGTTTGTTGCTTTCTTTTTCTTTGAAATGAGAATCAGAATTTGTAAAATCAATTGCTTTAGGTTAGAATTTATTTATTATTTGATACTTGTGATGGTTGATGCTTGATAATGGCCGTCTGAAAGTACACAACATCTAGCTACATATGTGCGCATCTAGATGGTTTGATGCAGTTATTTGACCTGTCAGGATTGGAGGTCAGATGGTTGAGATGTTTAGAGGACAGGCAGGCTCTGGCTTGAGGACAATGTTAAGTCTAACTCGCACAAAGTACTTGCTTGACTTTAAGGTTCCAATGATTATTTCAATAACGTAGGCATGTTGTAGTTATACGTGTAATGTGTTGTAGGGTGGGACAATCAAGTGGCTGGTGAAGAAGATGCGGATCTCACTCAATGACAGCACTAAGGATATGATCATGTATCAGGAACTCAACCAACATGTAAGTATATAATATATAGCATTGTGAATGTTGGGCAGGGTATGTAACATACAACAGTGTTAGTATATTACATTTAATGGTCGTAGAGGGCAGATTGCTTGGGTTTGCTATGTTACATTTACAAGTGTGGATGGAGAGATAAGTTTGCTTGGATTGAACTGAAATTTAGTTATCTATGTTGTTCAAAGCGAAAAACCACATACATATTTTTTCTAAAAATTAATCGTAACCTTGTATAGTTTTAAAAACAGAACTTTACTATAAATTCTTAAAATAGTGCATTAAAATATAACCACCAAAAAGTTATACTTAAAGATTTATTACATTTTCAATGATGAAAAGAGCAAATTTTTATTTATTGCTATTGAATTTTGAGTTTTTATGAACATTGATCGTTTCAGATCACGGACCATCTAATGGCTGGTATAGAGGAGGTAGTTGGAACATCTGGCAAACACTACCTCAGAGTATGTGAAGGGTAATAACTTATGTATGGGAAAGCAAGGCAAACACTTCCTCAGAGTATGTGAAGGGTAATAACTTATGTATGGGAAAGCAAGGCAAACACTACCTCAGGGTATGTGAAGGGTAATTACTTATGTATGGGAAAGCAAGGCAAGCACTACCTCAGGGTATGTGAATGGTTATAACTTATGTATGGGAAAGCAAGGCAAGCACTACCTCAGGGTATGTGAAAGGGTAATAACTTATGTATGGGAAAGCAAGGCAAGCACTACCTCAGGGTATGTGAAGGGTAATTACTTATGTATGGGAAAGCCAGGCAAGCACTACCTCAGAGTATGTGAATGGTTATAACTTATGGGAAAGCAAGGCAAGCACTACCTCAAGAGTATATAATTGGAATGGCCAACATATGGAAAAAGTCAGGCTAACCTCAGCATTTGATGTGTAATAATTGATTTACATGGGCATAAACTTAAATATATGGAACAGTCAGGCAAGTATTATTTCAATGTATGTGATGGGTTATTACTTATATGAATGGGAAAGTCATGCATGCCACTACCTCAAGGTATGTGATTGTATATATCTTATGTGTATGGGAAAGTCAGGTAATCACCTCCTCAAGTTATGTGATAGGTTATAACTTATATGTACTGAAAAGACAGGCACATGTACCTCAAAGCATGTCTTATGTTAAAACCTACGTGTACTGAAAAGTCAGGCAAGTATACATACATGAAAGTCAGGCAAACACTTCCTCAGGAGGTTTTTAACGGGTATTAACTCATGACTTTTTTTAAGGCAAGCCCTTCGTTATATTGTAAAAATTATTGAGTTTGGTGAAAACATCTGTCTGTTTTACTCCTCTTGCACCATTTAGAGAATTTTACAAATGATCAAGCATCATGTGCTGTGTACAGCTAAACCACAACTATGACCTTTGTTTATTCTCTATTAGCTATAATGAAAATATTTTTGTGCCAAATCCTCATTCACAATTTCCAATGCACCGACTCTGGTTCTAACATTCATCGGATAGATAATTAACCCTTAAGCTGCTGATGGCGATTTTAAAGGCTTTGCAAACAGCTTGGAACCAGACCAGACGCTGAGTAACTCGGCGCCTGGTCAGGTTCCAAGCTGTTTGACACTCAGTCAATATATCCCCAAAGTTTTAAGTAAATTGAAAGAAATTTGGAATAAACGAGACAACATTTTTGAGCAGACGACAATTTACCCAGCATGCAAAGGGTTAAGTGAGTAGCCATGTCATGTGGACACATTTCTAGTTCTTGAATTAAAAACAAAAACTTTGTTTTCATTAGCAGTAAGTCTGTATGAGTGTTAACAAGTCATTTTGATCTAGTGAGTTTCTAATGAAAAAAGGTTGAGGTATCACCATGCTTTGGTGCTATTGTTTTTTTTGCATCAACATTGATGTTTGTGCATTTTTAAACCATAGTCATAACTAAAATACTATCAGTATATTAAAATGAAACTTGGAACACATGTTGCCTTGTTAAGTTTATATGTATATTTAAAAGAAAGATGTCAACTGTTTTAATTTTTTACTTGTCAAGGAAAATTATGGTTTGATTTCAGGAGAAATTTGACAACCTGGACAACAAATTTTTCCGCCCGTTGCTGCTACGTGATGCGAACGAGTGTGATGTGGAAGAACTCAACAAATACTATGAGAAACTCATGATGAAGTAGGTCACCCTGTGTGATACATACATAAAAGAAAACCTCATATATTGGTCTATGTGTTATACAAACACAATAGTAAACCTCATATACTGGTCTGTGTTATACATACACAATAGTAAACCTCATACTGGTTTCTGTGTTAAACATTTAACATAGTAAACTTCAAATACTGGTCTTTGCTCTATACATACACAATAGTAAACCTCATATATTGGTATCTGTGTTATACATTATGGTAAACTTCAAATACTGGTCTGTGTGCTATACATACACAATAGTTAGCCTCATATACTGGTCTGTGTGCTATACATACACAATAGTAAACCTCATATGCTTGTCTGTGTGCTGTACATACACAATAGTAAACCTCATATGTTGGTCTGTGTGCTATGCACACTCAATAGTTAACCTAATATGCTGGTCTGTGTGCTGTACATACACAATAGTAAACCTCATATGCTGGTCTGTGTGCTATGCACACTCAATAGTTAACCTAATATGCTGGTCTGTGTGCTATGCACACTCAATAGTTAACCTCATATACTGGTTTGTGTGCTATACATACACACTAGTAAACCTCATATGCTGGTCTGTGTGCTATACATACACAATAGTTAACCTCATATGCTGGTTTGTGTGCTATACATACACAATAGTTAACCTCATATACTGGTCTGTGTGCTATACATACACAATAGTTAACCTCATATGCTGGTTTGTGTGCTATACATACACAATAGTTAACCTCATATACTGGTCTGTGTGCTATACATACACAATAGTTAACCTCATATGCTGGTTTGTGTGCTATACATACACAATAGTTAACCTCATATACTGGTCTGTGTGCTATACATACACACTAGTTAACCTCATATAGTAAACCTCATATACTGGTCTGTGTGCTATACATACACACTAGTTAACCTCATATACTGGTATGTGTGCTATACATACACACTAGTTAACCTCATATACTGGTCTGTGTGCTATACATACACACTAGTTAACCTCATACTGGTCTGTGTGCTATACATACACAATAGTTAACCTCATATACTGGTCTGTGTGCTATGCACACTCAATAGTTAACCTCATATGCTGGTCTGTGTGCTATACATACACACTAGTTAACCTCATATGCTGGTCTGTGTGCTATGCACACTCAATAGTTAACCTCATATGCTGGTCTGTGTGCTGTACATACACAATAGTAAACCTCATATGCTGGTCTGTGTGCTATGCACACTCAATAGTTAACCTAATATGCTGGTCTGTGTGCTGTACATACACAATAGTAAACCTCATATGCTGGTCTGTGTGCTATGCACACTCAATAGTTAACCTAATATGCTGGTCTGTGTGCTATGCACACTCAATAGTTAACCTCATATACTGGTTTGTGTGCTATACATACACACTAGTTAACCTCATATGCTGGTCTGTGTGCTATACATACACAATAGTTAACCTCATATGCTGGTTTGTGTGCTATACATACACACTAGTTAACCTCATATACTGGTCTGTGTGCTATACATACACACTAGTTAACCTCATATACTGGTCTGTGTGCTATACATACACAATAGTTAACCTCATATACTGGTCTGTGTGCTATACATACACAATAGTTAACCTCATATACTGGTCTGTGTGCTATACATACACACTAGTTAACCTCATATACTGGTCTGTGTGCTATACATACACACTAGTTAACCTCATATACTGGTCTGTGTGCTATACATACACACTAGTTAACCTCATATACTGGTCTGTGTGCTATACATACACACTAGTTAACCTCATATACTGGTTTGTGTGCTATACATACACAATAGTTAACCTCATATGCTGGTCTGTGTGCTATACATACACAATAGTTAACCTCATATGCTGGTGTGTGTGCTGTACATACACACTAGTTAACCTCATATGCTGGTGTGTGTGCTATACATACACAATAGTTAACCTCATATGCTGGTCTGTGTGCTATACATACACAATAGTTAACCTCATATACTGGTCTGTGTGCTATACATACACACTAGTTAACCTCATACTGGTCTGTGTGCTATACATACACAATAGTTAACCTCATATACTGGTCTGTGTGCTATGCACACTCAATAGTTAACCTCATATGCTGGTCTGTGTGCTATACATACACACTAGTTAACCTCATATGCTGGTCTGTGTGCTATGCACACTCAATAGTTAACCTCATATGATGGTCTGTGTGCTGTACATACACAATAGTTAATCTCATATACTGGTCTGTGTGCTAAACATACACAATAGTTAACCTCATATGCTGGTTTGTGTGCTATACATACACAATAGTTAATCTCATATACTGGTGTGTGTGCTATACATACACACTAGTTTATCTCATATACTGGTCTGTGTGCTATACATACACAATAGTTAACCTCATATGCTGGTTTGTGTGCTATACATACACAATAGTTAATCTCATATACTGGTCTGTGTGCTATACATACACAATAGTTAACCTCATATGCTGGTTTGTGTGCTATACATACACACTAGTTAATCTCATGTACTGGTCTGTGTGCTATACATACACAATAGTTAACCTCATATGCTGGTTTGTGTGCTATACATACACAATAGTTAATCTCATATACTGGTCTGTGTGCTATACATACACACTAGTTAACCTCATATACTGGTTTGTGTGCTATACATACACACTAGTTAATCTCATGTACTGGTCTGTGTGCTATACATACACAATAGTTAATCTCATATGCTGGTCTGTGTGCTGTACATACACACTAGTTAACCTCATATACTGGTCTGTGTGCTATACATACACACTAGTTAACCTCATATACTGGTCTGTGTGCTATACATACACAATAGTTAATCTCATATACTGGTCTGTGTGCTATACATACACACTAGTTAATCTCATGTACTGGTCTGTGTGCTATACATACACAATAGTTAATCTCATATGCTGGTCTGTGTGCTATACATACACAATAGTTAATCTCATATACTGGTCTGTGTGCTGTACATATTGATGTATTATTTGCTACATATGTTTACCACTATAAAATAAAGGTAAAGTTTGACTTGCCTTACAAACCACTTTTGGCCGTAAGCCCTTTTTCAACTTAAAAGTTGCCAAAAATACTATGTCCGTTCTATTACCCTTGAAAAGGTTTACAAATGGAACTCATATTTGATACACATGTTTAACACCATTACTTACATGTCAAATTTGGTATTGGGTACAAACCACTAATTTTATATTTATTGGAGTTATGGCCATTTTTGATTTTAAAACTTGCAAAAAATATGGTAAAGATGTTTAGCACCATAAAATACAAGTCAAATTTTAATTTGTTTTTTAACTGCAAATATTTTACAGAATTATGGGCCCTTCTCAATGAATTTGGTGTATGGACAAAAACTTGTGACAGGTACATTTCGATTAAACAGGTTTTTAGTACACATGTTTAAAACTTATATTAAATACAGGTCAATTTCAAACTTTTTACCAATCCAGCAATTTCTTCTAGTATGCTAGAATAAATACATACAAGACAGCATATTACACTATTGTCAGTAAGTGCAGTTTGTCTGATGCCATGGCAACTGATAAGCCCCACCTATAATGGTTGCTAATGGGTCAGTTTGGTATCGATCGGCGGGTTTGATTTGCAGGCCGTTTCTAGTCAAGCTTTTTGTTTTTGGTTAAGTATAATTGCCATATATACAAAGATTGACCTCTTTTAGATTGTGCAGATCCAGACATTTATATACATACAGTTTTACATTTCTTCCAAAGAGATATTATTAATGTTAAGATATTTTTTTCCAATTTTTTTCTTGCCTTGCCTTCTCTAGCTGCTCTCAGTCCAATAAGAAAAATGAAATGTGTTATTAATTGGTATAAGTAAAAATGAAATTGTCATTTATAATGACAGAAGTTTCTGATTTTGTTTGTAAAACACCAAAATATTATGTATTTGGTACTTAGAAATAAAAGCGTGGTCTTCATGAAGAACTGTCTCATTTTAGAGAACACTACAAGAACTTGAGGATCTGTGGAGCCCAGAATCTGCCCAGGGTTGCTTCTTCTATGTAAGTTCATGGAAATGATTCATTACCTGAAGATCAGTGGGGCCCAGAATCTACCTAGGGTTGCTTCTTCTATGTAAGTACATGGTAATGATTTATTACCTGAAGATCAGTGGGGCCCAGAATCTACCCAGGGTTGCTTCTTCTATGTAAGTACATGGAAATGATTCATTGCCTGAAGATCAGTGGGGCCCAGAATCTACCAAGGGTTGCTTCTTCTATGTAAGTACATGGAAATGATTCATTACCTGAAGATCTGTGGAGCCCAGAATCTACCCAGGGTCGCTTCTTCTATGTAAGTACATGGAAATGATTCATTACCTGAAGATCTGTGGAGCCCAGAATCTGCCCAGGGTCGCTTCTTCTTTGTAAGTACATGGTAATGATTGATTACCTGAAGATCTGTGGAGCCCAGAATCTACCCAAGGTCGCTTCTTCTATGTAAGTTCATGGAAATGATTCATTACCTGAAGATATGTGGAGCCCAGAATCTACCTAGGGTCGCTTCTTCTATGTAAGTACATGGTAATGATTCATTACCTGAAGATCAGTGGGGCCCAGAATCTACCCAGGGTCACTTCTTCTATGTAAGTACATGGTAATGATTTATTATCTGAAGATATGTGGAGCCCAGAATCTACCCAGGGTCGCTTCTTCTATGTAAGTACATGGTAATGATTCATTACCTGAAGATCTGTGGATCCCAGAATCTGCCCAGGTCGCTTCTTCTATGTAAGTACATGGTAATGATTCATTACCTAAAGATCAGTGGGGCCCAGAATCTACCCAGGGTCGCTTCTTCTATGTAAGTACATGGTAATGATTCATTACCTGAAGATCTGTGGAGCCCAGAATCTACCCAGGGTAGCTTCTTCTATGTAAGTACATGGTAATGATTCATTACCTAAAGATCTGTGGAGCCCAGAATCTGCCTAGGGTAGCTTCTTCTATGTAAGTACATGGAAATGATTCATTACCTGAAGATCAGTGGGGCCCAGAATCTACCCAGGGTCGCTTCTTCTATGTAAGTACATGGTAATGATTCATTACCTAAAGATCAGTGGGGCCCAGAATCTACCCAGGGTCGCTTCTTCTATGTAAGTACATAGTAATGATTCATTACCTGAAGATCAGTGGGGCCCAGAATCTACCCAGGGTAGCTTCTTCTATGTAAGTACATGGAAATGATTCATTACCTGAAGATCAGTGGGGCCCAGAATCCACCCAGGGTCGCTTCTTCTATGTAAGTACATGGTAATGATTCATTACCTAAAGATCAGTGGGGCCCAGAATCTACCCAGGGTAGCTTCTACTATGTAAGTACATGGTAATGATTCATTACCTAAAGATCAGTGGGGCCCAGAATCCACCCAGGGTCGCTTCTTCTATGTAAGTACATGGTAATGATTCATTACCTAAAGATCAGTGGGGCCCAGAATCTACCTAGGGTCGCTTCTTCTATGTAAGTACATGGAAATGATTCATTACCTGAAGATCAGTGGGGCCCAGAATCCACCCAGGGTCGCTTCTTCTATGTAAGTACATGGTAATGATTCATTACCTAAAGATCAGTGGGGCCCAGAATCTATTAGTAATGATTCATAATACTTTCAAGTTAACATGACTGTATGTAATGAAAACAATTCTAAATTTTAAGCTTAAATCTAAATCATGAAAATGAGGCATTTAGCAAATTTATCTTAAATGATGTTTGGTGCAAATATCAGAGTTGTTCCACAGACCAATGAAAACAATTGGGCAAATAAAAGTAAATAGAGGAATTGTTTTTATTATGATAAAACAATATATCAATCCTATCATGTATATACCTCTGATATTTAAACCCATTTCAGTCGTGCTGTAGACAGTTCAGCCTGCCTGAGAGGGATGGACAATGGTTTTGAACAGAAACAACTGGAAAAAGAAGGTAAATAATATTCATTAATGGAAAATTTGTTTATTCATGTATATTTAAAAAATAGGTGTAAGTGCAGATATTATTGCATTTTGTGTCCAGATACAAGGATAGGTAGTTTTCCAAATTCAATTAAATCCCAAGCAGATCAATACTGTGCTTTAATTGCTGTCAAGGAAACTGTTGTTGTTCTTACAGAGGAGCGGGTTGACCGTCGTCGGCGACTGATATCCCAGCGTTCTCTTGACAATGCTCCCAGATCAGACGGTGAATATGATGTGCAGAAGATGCTGAGAGACGCCCTAGCCACATCTAGAAATGTAAGAAAGCTTCAGCCTATTATGTATCTTGTATTATCAATTATCTATAGCTTTCATGCTCTCACCAAAGATGGTCAAGGTCACACTTGACACAAAATGGCGCATCACTGAGGTTTTATAGGAATTATTTGTGTCTCATCTGCCACTTTCAATCAGATTTCAATCAATTTTTACAGAATTGTAGAGCAGCATGGGAAAGTGTGTCAAGTGTAGCATATGTGCTCTCATTAAAACAGGTCAATGTCTTTATTTATGCCTCATCAATGGAGTCAAATAGAAATTATTCCCGGTACAGCTGCAACTTTATCACTTTCAATTGGATTTTGATCAAACATCACAGAATGTGTGTTATGATTAGCTGTAATGAATGAAAAAGTTTTCTAAGCTTAGGGCCAAATGTTAGTTCCTTGTTCTATTCTACAACAATTTAAATTACCTGCATGTTATACAGTAAGTTATCACTCTGACAAGGCCAATGTGGGGCCATTGTCATGTTCCTGTGACAGCTCCTCTCGGAAACTATTTCATTTTAGAGAAACACATTCAAATGAAAAGATAATAATTGCCATGATTAAATATTGTCTCTTTTTGTTCTATTACTATTTACAGTGTTTCTTGTCAATTTAGCTTTTTAGTACTTTTTGTATTGTTATATAATTTTGGTCTTTCAGCTTTTGCTTTGTTTAATATAATTGATCTTATAGTGCAGTCTACAGTATGCCCCACTCTGTGAAACCTTATCCTTGTATTGTGGTACATGTATCCAGATATGCATTTATATTTCTGTGCCTTTTCCTCTGTAGCACGAGAATGTGAGTATAGTTTTCTGTATGTTGCTTTAACACTTGCTACATTTATGGAATGCTATGGCTGCATTGGCCCAATTAGAGGAGTTTTAGTGGAGGGTGCCTTAAAAAAAGGGTCAAGGTTTTAATTATCATATTTAAATTTCCTAGGGTCAAGACTGACTGCATACTTAAGAACTTGTATATATAGTATTAATGTATGCAGAGTATTTCACAACATGTTTTAGTAAATACATGATATATTTTATAGATAATATTGGTCCTTTCAAGCTAGTCAAGAGATTTGACAAATATTTGGAAGATAAGATTTTCAACATCAATTAAACTTACATTGATAAAAAACGTACAAACAATATTGAATATGGAACTTTCATACATGAAGTTCAAAAGCAAACAGCTTCAATTGAATTATTTGGAAATTTAGTAACATGGTAATTCTAATGTTAGACTGAGAGTACAATTTTCACCCAATACTACATATAAATACAATCTGCTTGAAAAGCTTCAACTATTATTTAAGAATAAACTTTATTACTTTAATAACTTTATTAATATTACATGTTGATGATGTGTTCAAATTGTGTCTCCTTATTCTTTATTTAAACAAACATGGAACATCAATAGCCAAATATTAAAACATTATTGTTAGTGATCTTTGCTATACATATTTAACATTTTCACATGAGTGAAGAAGTTTATGAACAGTTTATAAGGACTATTTTCATGCAGTTATTAATTCATCCACTAACATGCATGCCAATCTTGATTGAGAAATCTTTTCTTTGAGTAATCTACTTTGATTTGATGATATCAACTGTGAAAACGCTCATGTCGCAGTAATGGATACAAGTTATAAGTGTACGTGCAGGATTGCAGTGAATGTTGTACTTCAGGCTTTGAATGCCTGCAAACATTGAGAACAGTCCGAACTTACAGGATTGATAGGCATTTCATATAGATTACAATCGCCTTCAACAATCTATATTAAGGGACTGTGAGTTTCAACGCTAATTGGGCATTATATAATACATTAAACATATTCAGTGAATTATTCTGACTATTTTAAACATTTTTTATTATAATAAATAGTTTGACTTCGAGGTAAACCACTTTCACTTCAAATGTACTGGCTTTTACTCATAATGCATGCTCCTAAGGTTGTCATGGCAACATATTATGCTTATTCAAATTGAACTACAATAATGATCCGCCTAATCTTATTATACTTAACAATATTCTTATGATTTATTTGCTTATTTTCAATTTTCTACATTTATCAATTTGCCTTTGACAACTTCTTACTGTAACCATTTTCCCATCCCTTTTCTTAATTATTGGTGGTGATGACCAAGCAGTTAGTGTATTGGATACAAGGATGAGAGGGTCCTGGCACCATGATTACAACCAGTCTCAAGTCTGAGTTCAGACTCAAGACTTAAAACTGCAAATCTTCATTTCATTGTAACTTTCCATCTAGAAAACCATTCAAGGTGAAGTTTGCTTTATTATATCATTATTTGAATGCTTTTTTTAATATTAACATATAATTTTGTAAAAGAAATGGAATAAAGATGATTATTTGTTACTTTATAAAAAAAAATTCTGAATTTGAGTCTAGACTAGAGTCTAGAGATGGTTTGTAGTCATGGCCTCTGATTTCATGCAGTTCGCAGTGCTCAAGCTAGACTTGAATAGCAGGATGGGGAACCCTGCTGCCCTTTTCCAGCATCATTCTGTCCTTTACTGCGTCCTGCTGTGCCTTTTTGTTTGACTAATTGACTCAAATTTCAAAAATAAGTATAACAATTATAAATATATATATAACTTTGACACTAAAGTAAAGATAACAGCTAAGGTCTTAGTGTGGGGGAAACCGGAGTACCCGCTTGGTCGGCTTGGTGACCACCAACCAAACTCACATGCGCCCAGGCCGGGAATGGAACCCAGGTCACCTTGGTGAGGAGGGAGTGTGCTAACCACTGCGCTAACTGGACAAGCTTAAGTCTTCATAACAAACTACATGTATCAAAAGTAGTTACAACACATACTCAATAAGAATTTAACACTGGCCCTTGCGAGTGCCCCATTATGGCTCATTCAATGTGAATGAAGTGTTGGTTATCATAAAACCTCTGTAGAGCTTATGTTATTTGTTTATCATTGCAATGTAACTAAGAAAGTATTACCATTACCTAAATCTAACATTTACCAATTCTGCATAATAGTTAATTTGTAAGGCTAGTTATAGTGTACTTCCAGGTTAGGGCAATACATTGTTAATGAGAAATCACCAGTGAGATAATAAATATTTTATACCCTTGTATGTTTTGCAATTGTAAATAAAGGGTTGGAATGAATTGATATACTTTTGACTTTTGAGTTTTTGTTGTCTTGATTAACGTTCATCTTTGTCAAGCCCATGTGCGGTGAGAGAAACATAGCTATGGCAGTCCTTTGTCTGTGCATGCATTTGTCCATCTGGACGGAATCTTGACCATGCATTTTAGGATTTTCAAAATAACTTGCCATGAAGGCTCATCATAATGACCAAGGTCTGAACCTCAAAGGTCAAGGTCACACTTAAAGGTCAAAGGTTGAAATGTTTACTGTTCATAGGGCTGTACCTTCTCTGGTCCTAATCCTTACCATGTATTAAAGCATTTTCAAGTAAGTTGGAATGAATGCTCATCATGATAAGGCTGCATGTTGGGCACAAGTCCCAGTTCTGCACATCAAAGGTCAAACTCTAGCTAAAATTAGTTCTTTTATTCGGACTTTACCTTGTCCAGTCTCCATCTTAAGCATGCATCATAGAAATATCCACTGGCTAAGCACATACGTTTTCCATGATGAGGCAGTGTGTTGGGTATGGACACACTTACAGATCAAAATGATATGTGTTCATAGGCCAGTAACTTGTTTTAGTTACATATTGAACATGCATTATTGGATTATCACGTAAACTAAGCACTCGTGGTCACCATAAAGAGGTTGTCTTTCACATGCAAGACCCAGGTCTGAAACTTCAAGGTCACAAAAATTGAAGGTTGATATTTTGAAGTTTTACTTAGTTAGAGGTGCACATTTTAATAACATAATGGTACACCTCTATTTTATCTGTAACAACTTGTAGAATGTTTCCATTTGTCATATTAACATGACAGAGCAATTATAATGTCTGTGTCAAAGTATGATAAAAGAATATATCTTGCTGTATACATAAAGGCTGAACATAGATTATTGTGATGATTATTGTGATGTTTATTCAAAGTGTTCATTCCAGTACGAACATCTGACAAAGGTTATGTAATTCCTGAACAATAATTACATTGTAATGTCATGCGCTAATAGACTGTGAATTTGCAGCAACTTCTACTTGTGACCAATCTTTATCGATGAAGACAGATAAATCTGAATCCTTCAATTTCATAAAGTGGTACAAATTTTTAAATCTTCATAATTTCAATAAGCAATGCTAATGACCATCTTGTATTTCAGCAAACTGGAAGGCACTTCCATGACAAGAATTATGTAAAGGATGAGCATCGCCATTTGGTTGGTCAGCTTCGACAGAAATACAAGAAAAACCAACGTCTTAGTACCATGTGTCGTCCTAAGCTAGATCGTGCATTGTCATGGAATGAGAATCAAGGTGAACTTTTTACCAGACGAACTTCTGATGTAAAGTTAAACCTTCGTGCTGGGAGGGCCGTCACTGTCGATTTCTCTCCGGGTGAGTTGGAGGAGTCGAAGTCAGCGGAATTTACTCTTGATGACACGGTGTTTGAGGCTGAAGAAGACGACAATACTGAACATAATCCATTACTTAGCAACAACACAATGGGTCATATGAAACGCGTTCACTTCTCTGATGTTGAGAAACAGGGAACTGTAGGTGAAAAAGGCCAGGGTAAAGGGACTGTGAAGGGGCAGGATGTGAGTGTGCATGTACAAGGAGGGATGGGGGAACTTCTGGCTGAGGCAAACTTGATTGACAGTGCTGACTTGGAGAAGGAAAATGCACACAATGTATTGGAAGACAATCTGGCACTGTCACAGGGATTCTCTGTGAGTAAAGAGGTGCCTTCTAAAGAATATCATCCTGACCCGAGACAGAATGACAGTGACAAGACTGATCCAAAGAAATCCTTAACCAAGCGTGCTGATAGTCATCATGGTGGGCATGAACTATTACGACAGGATGCTTTAAAGGATGCGGATATTCGAGGGGACATTGAGCTGCAAGAGTTGGGTAAGACAACACTGCAGGAGCCATCAAGAAAAATGTCTGTGTAGAACTTCAAATGAAGTTTTGTCAGTCAAACATACATTGTGAATTTAAAAAAATGCAAGTTTCAAGGTCCAAACTTTCTTTGTATTATGATACTATACAAGTGAATTATTATACAGTGAATGAACTGTTTCAATCCAAATGCTACCTGTTTACATCCAATAGCAATAAACTTGTAGGCTTAACATTTTATTAAAGGATCATAAGATGTTTTAAAGCAGTCATTTGTCCTTTAATTCATAGATTTCTCTTACATTAGAATGTTGTGCACTGCTTTTCCCTACTGCTTAGACTGAACAATTACTCAAGTAAAGCAAAAACAACTTAAACTGGTAAATGAATTGGCAGTAAATATACATTTAAACAACATTAATCTGAACACCGTTTATCAGAAATTATCGATACTTCAAATGAATTTTTGTTTTTGTTTACACATCATACTGTAATGACACACAGACGTTGGTTTTAGGTGATAATGAAGCACATGTCAATGAGAGATTTATTTTGGGTGGTCTAGTTCGTATATAACGGCTGATTAACACAATAGAAACTTTATATGTCATGAAAGTTTAACTGGGACCATGTTATATGTCATGAAAATGTAACTGGGACCATGTTATATGTCATGAAAATGTAACTGGGACCATGTTATATGTCATGAAAGTGTAACTGGGACCATGTTATATGTCATGAAAGTGTAACTGGGACCATGATATATGTCTTGGCAGTGTAACTGCGACCATGATATATGTCATGGCAGTGTAACTGCGACTAGATATATGTCATGACAGTGTAACTGGGACCATGATATATGTCATGAAAGTGTAACTGCGACTAGATATATGTCATGACAGTGTAACTGGGACTAGATATATGTCATGACAATGTAACTGTGACCATGATATATGTCATGACAGTGTAACTGCGACTAGATATATCGAGGGCTCAACGCAACACTATTGTAACTCATTTTTTCAAATTTTACAGGAGGTTGAAAAAACTTCACAATTTTTTGTATTATACATATTTTGTAAGATTCTTAGTATATTTGTCTTTGAAAGTAGAATCAATTTAATAATCCAAATAGAAATTTGAAGTATAATGTTGTGTTTTTATTATATTTGAATAAATATTAGTTACAATAGTGTTGCCTCTGAAAATGAGAAAATATCATTTAATTTTTCAACGCAACACAATTGTAACTGAAGTTGCAATAGTGTTGCATTTATCTTTTTTTACCAGTTTTCCAGTTATATTTACAATTTGCAGAGCAACACAATGATATTATTTTTTTTAAGTTGTGCTTACATATTAATTTAAAACATAGCTGAAAACACATTTAATTCCTCATAGTTCTTTGTAGTTTTTAGCTCGACTATTCAAAGAATAAGGAGAGCTATACTACTCACCAAAGCGTCGGGGTCAGCGTCACCCCTTGGTTAAGGTTTTGCGTGCAAGCACACATAGGTTAATATCTCAGCAACTACTTGAGGTATTGCATCGAGACTTTATACAATGGTACTCAACCACCCAACGTACTTAAATAACCCGGCCCCAATATCACGCAAATACTTAAGTCAAATCTCAATCTCTATCTCAACTCATTTTACCACATAGAAGCATCGTATTATTCAAAATCTTGCATGTTTTCATACTTTTTGTAAACATATTTTCTCTTGAGTATTTGATAAAAGGCAATGAATTGAACTCAAGTACATTTTTTGGCAATAAAAAAGTTTTCAATTGGAATCGAGACCAAAGGTTTGATCAACATATTCAATGAAAGAATGCGTTTTAAAAAAAATGTGAAAACATATTCTTGTTTCCAATAAATTTTGTATAATATGGTTAAATGAGTTGAGATTGAGTTTGAGATTTGACTTAAGTATTTTCGTGATATTGGGGCCAGGTTAGATACCTCTAGTTTGCATTTAATGCAAATATTTGCCCTTTATTATTCGACTTAGAAAATCTGGTTAAGGTTTTGCGTGCAAGCACACATTGGTTAAAATCTCAGCAACTACTTGAGGTATTGCATTGAGACTCGATACAATGGTACTCAACCATCCAACTTACTTAATTAACCAGGTATGATAACTCTAGTTTGCATTTAATGCAAATAATTGCCCTTTATTATTCAACTTAGAAATTCTGGTTAAGGTTTTGCGTGCAAGCACACATAGGTTAATATCTCAGCAACTGCTTGAGGTATTGCATTGAGACTTTATACAATGGTACTCAACCATCCATCCTCCTAAATTAATCAAGTTAGATAACTTGCTTTCAATGAAAGTTGTCAAAACGTTCAATCTGTGAGAGTGCAGCTTTAACAATCTGACTTTTTAAAAATATTTTATAACATGATGTTGCCATCATAAAATGCCCTGTAAATCATAGAAATGCAATTTATTATATAAATAGAATATCCCATTCGTGGTCATTTAAACAAAATTTATTAAGTTATGTTTACTGAATTGTCAAAAATTGATATAAAGTTTTCACAGCTTACGGTATTTCAATCAATTTTAGAAAACTTTAATAAATAAATGAAAAATAAATTCCTTATTGAACTCCACATTATAGAGGGTCAGACATAGATTTCGTGTTTAATGTGAATAAAGGTCGATTATCCTCTATGTTTGGCAAACGGGGAATACACTGAAATCACAATTAGGCATTCAAATTAATAATCTGATGTTAAACTAATACATCATAATATTAGCATCGTTGGCAACTACAGTACTTTTTCTGTTAAATTTCATACACAATGAAGCATAGCGATGTTGGTCTGACGATGAATAATTAGATATAAATAAATTAATTTATAGATTTATACTTCTATAATTGATCTCATAATTTTCATATGTTCTAATTTTTAAAGAACACTGTACTAGTGGCATAGTACTGTTTTGGTTTAATAGTTTATTTGATTCACAGAGATTATAAGTATCTACCATAGCCGCTCGTGTAAGATTATAGGTTCATCCCGACCCTCGCGCAGGGTGTTTTGCGGGAACTCAGTAAACCTCGTCTTACACTCTCAGCCATGGAAGATACTTATAATCTCTGTGCATCAAGTTCACTTCCTTCTGAGGACCATGATATAGCTTATTTGATAAAAGAAGCTATTTGGCCTCTCTGAGGTATATGATACCATCTTTATTTCATTGTATTTGACCTTTTCATTATCTTCATTTATTGAAAAGTTTTTCACATTGCTTGCAACCTGTTTAATGTCTAAAATGTCAGTCGTACTCATTTCTTTCACAAAATATGGCCTTTCATGTGATGCAGTTCGGACAATTGCTGCCCACTACCCACTTGTATACACACTGTCATGTTTTGATGCTCTCTCAACTTCAGCATGTATTGAATCTCTTTCATTTTGTGTATAACCTTTTTGCAAATAATTATGTGTGATTGTCCATAGTTTGCTGCTCCCCCTTTGCAGGAGGCTACTGGTAGCCTTGCCATATGGCAGCTACTGAGTTTGCAACACACTGCCGGTCACATCCTTTATGGGAAGCGTGTCTCTGGTGTTTAGAATCTTGCAACATATTATCTGTTTCCTAGATACAAAAAAATGTATTAAATATTTTATAGGATGTTGTTATTATGGATAAAACCCTTTTTTCAGAAAAAGTAGCATTTTTTTCAGCAAATACTTCTATTATCCCACAAAACCTTAACAAATCGGATGGAATGCAAATATGGCATATTTCTAAGAACTTTTATGAAAAAACATTAAATTGACCGGACTAAATGACTTGTATCAGGGTCTTATAACAGATTTGTTGACATTGTTTGTATTAACATTTTAGGACACTAAATGATATTTTTCCTAATTAGGTCAATTATAAAATTATTTGGACCATTATTTGGACCATAGTATTAAAAAAGTGAGTGGTTTTTTTTAAATTTCCGTTGTATTGCATTGGGATGTTATATAACACCTGAACTACATGTACCAAAATGTCATAGTATTCACTTAAATAGATTATGGTTCTATGGTGTCAGGGCCACACAATTAAAGTTAAATCTGTAATAAAATTGAACTATTAATATAACAAAAAAATAATTAAAGAAAATGTTTAGAATGGTTACACATATTAATCTTCATATACAGTACAGCCAACTATTAAAAAAATAAAAGAAATCAGTTTATTTTTACCTTGTAATGAACATAACATAATAATATTTTTCTTGTTATTTAATTTATAATTTCATAACATATTATTACAATAAGAAATTGTTTATATGAAAAGTAAAACACTTCTGTATAAAGCGCATTATTGCAATATTGACACAAACTTTAGTGAAAGCTGATGATGTGATATGATTCTTACCCTTTATCTTGGGATAATACACATGTTACTTTAAATAGTAACATTTCACTATAGAAATTCGTTCCCGTAATAATGATTATCGTCCCAACCTGTGAGATTATTACGATTATTGCATAATTGCCCGATGAGAACGAGAACGTAATTTAAGACTGACATCAATTTCACGTTAATAAGAATGGCCGCTGTATACTTTGTAGGCAAACATTTTGTTTCAGTAATGAGTACAACCCGAAACTGTACCAGATGTTTACATCCGTTAAAGGTCATAAAGCACTGAGGCAAGGAAATGTTTTGTAGAAACGTTTTTTTTTACTTTACTCGCTGAGAATTTTTAATTATTCCAGCAGAATGGCTAGAGTCATTTAAGTCGAGATGCTTATGAAATTGCTCCTAGGCTTGACGACCCTGGCTGTGCCCACCTTATAATTGAAGTGAACAACCAAAACAGCCAATGTAAAACATGAAATATTTGAAGAATGAGAATATTGCAGGCTTATTCTGAAAACACGTACGAAAAGGTTTGCTAATGTGATTTCCAGTCACTCGTTATTTTTCACAGCTAATGCCATTCAAAACCATTTTGTTATTTTACATTTTTAAAACGTTAAGACTTAAGTCACTATTGTACGTATGCTAATCATAATGCATATCTTTTATTGTTCCACAAAATCATGTTCTTTAAATCCATTTGAAATCATTGACAAATGACAAAACATATATGTATTATACAGGATAATAATGGTTGACCATGGCTTTTGGTTGATAATTGCCCCAGTGAAAATAATTATTTCTTCCACTGGGGCAATTATCAACCAAAAGCCATGGTCAACCCTGTATAATTCTATAAATAAACATCATACTGTTATTGATTTCTTCCATACTTGAAGTTGTAAAGTTGTAATCTACTTACTATATTTAGCTTCTTTTCCAAGAAACTGATGATGTAATCAAACATTATGACATCATAGTGATATAGTATATATAACAGAGTTACAATAGTGTTGCACTGTGACATTTTTTCAAAGTGTTTATAATTTTTATGCAACACTATTGTAACTGGAGTTACAATAGTGTTGCAATTTGGAATTTAACACATCAGAGATACAATTAGGTAGCAAATATTTTTAAAGATACACTTATTTTAGGAATACATCTAAAATATTTTATGAGTTAATGCATCTTAACAAAATACACTCAAAAATGCCAAAAAGCTAAATTCTGTAAAAATTGAAGTTACAATAGTGTTGCGTTGAGCCCTCGATATGTCATAACAGTGTTACTGTGACCATGATATATGTCATGACAGTGTAACTGGGACCATGATATATGTCATGAAAGTGTAACTGCGACCATGATATATGTCATGAAAGTGTAACTGCGACTAGATATATGTCATGACAGTGTAACTGCGACTAGATATATGTCATGACAGTGTAACTGCGACTAGATATATGTCATAACAGTGTTACTGTGACCATGATATATGTCATGACAGTGTAACTGGGACCATGATATATGTCATGAAAGTGTAACTGCGACTAGATATATGTCATGACAGTGTAACTGGGACTAGATATATGTCATGACAATGTAACTGCGACCATGATATATGTCATGAAAGTGTAACTGCGACTAGATATATGTCATGACAGTGTAACTGGGACCATGATATATGTCATGACAATGTAACTGTGACCATGATATATGTCATGACAGTGTAACTGCGACCATGATATATGTCATGACAGTGTAACTGCGACCATGAAATATGTCATGACAGTGTAACTGCGACCATGATATATGTCATGACAGTGTAACTGCGACCATGATATATGTCATAACAGTGTTACTGCGACCATGATATATGTCATGACAGTGTAACTGCGACCATGATATATGTCATGACAGTGTAACTGAGACTAGATATATGTCATGACAGTGTAACTGCGACTAGATATATTTCATGACAGTGTAACTGCGACCATGATATATGTCATGACAGTGTTACTGCGACTAGATATATGTCATGACAGTATAACTGGCACCATGTTCTGTGCAATGACAGGGTTACTGGGACCATTACTTGTTTTGGGTGTTTGTTGAAGGATAGAAAGTAAATCGCTAGATGTTAAGCTCCAAGTAAAGTATTTTAAGACAGTATGAAATTAAATATGAATTGAAAAATGTTGCAAAAATATTTTTATCATTTTTATTTATAAGAATGCTGTTGAAACAGACAGAACCCATCGGTTTGACAGTCCTGACCAGTAAATTTTGACTTTGTCGAAATAAGTATTTAATGGGGTTGGTCCGTCTGACTGACAGTTGTAAAAGATATAAAGATTTAATTTTATCAATTATCAAACACCACTTAAAAGTAAGAAAAACATTTTTTCAATGATATTGTCAAATAACCATTTGTTCACGAATCTGGTGTCATCTTTGCTGCTGAAAAGGTCGGAATGAGTACCTCACAAACTGAAACACCATGCAGCATTTGCCTCCCTTTGCTATACATTAACAAATAATATATATTACCATGTATATATCTGTTTTTATGCAGTGTTTTAAAAGGCTAAAACAAAATATCTGAGGCTGTGGAATGACAGACACTTTTGCGATGTCCGTTGCAATGAAAGTCCATGTTGGATACCATTCATTAACATGTCTACATGTCTATACTCGACAGTCCCAAATGACCTTTGCTATCAAATGAAATGTTGTGTTTCTTTCATTTAGTTTTCTTTGAGTGACTTTATTATAGTTCTTTGTTACTGTGATGATTTTCTTTTCTTTTACTCTTTATCATTATTGTATTTACATGTAGAAGTATTCTTGCTTATAGATGAAATTGTGAGATTTTTTCACAAATATGCAAATGTAAATGCTTTTTATACCAATTACATTCCACTTTTTTCATTTTCTATTAAGCAGAGTTTTACTACATTGTATAGTGAAGATGTGTTTATTTGTATTTCTGAAGTTGTCTGTGACCAGCACATACATGCCATATTTCTGAGAGGCTTCCCAAGGGATTTTGGTCTGAATTCCAGGGGATTTTGATATTACACCAGGGGATTTTTACACGACGAAAATTTGCGCAATATCTGCATTTATAATATAAGAATAAATACTGAAATACATTCAAATTACAATAATTTTTGGACTTAGTCATCATGGTCCTTCATGGAATTTCACACTCATAACATTATTGATGCTTTCCACTGTCAACCTTAAGTTTTGAAAAAAAAAAAAAATCCAGGGGATATGGATCCCCTGGCGGGGGACCAGGGGATGGGTAGAAATTCCGGGGGATTTTTCCCCCCACCAGGGGATATGGTGTGTATGCCAGCAGTTCTACCGATGCTTTTGTTTGGAGTTGATTCTTAAGCAAAAACGCTTTGGGTCTATGCTAAGAGTTTGTTTTTTTAATTAATATAGATGTCAAGCAATTCTGCCAATGCTCTTCAAAACTGATATTAATATTTTTACATTTATTATGCCCCCCTTCGAAGAAGAGGGGTATATTGCTTTGCACAGGCATGTCGGTATGTCGGTCGGTCCGTTGGTAGACCAAAGCTTGTCCGAGTGATAACTCAACAATTCCTGGACGTATGGTCATCAAACTTGACATGAAGGTTGGGCCTGACCAGTAGATGACCCCTATTGATTTTAGGGCTCATCGGGTCAAAGGTCAAGGTCACAGTGACCTTTAATGGTAAAATAATTTTAAAGCTTGTCCGAGTGATAACTCAACAATGCCTAGACCTATGGTCATCAAACTTGATATGGAAGTTGGGCCTGACCATTAGATAACCCCTATAGTTTTTGGGGGTCATCGGGCCAAAGGTCAAGGTCACATAACCTTGAATGGTAAAAGGATGTCCGAGTGATAACTCGACAATGCCTGCACCCTTGGCCCTCATTCTTGACTTGGAGGTTGGGACTGACCAGTAGCTGACCCCTATTGTTTTTGGGGCTCATCGGGTCAAAGATCAAGGTCATAGTGACATTGAATGGTAAAAGGTTGTCCGAGTGATAACTCAACAATGCCTGCACCCATGGCCCTCATAATTGACTTGGAGGTTGGGCCTGACCAGTAGCTGACCCCTATTGTTTTTCGGGCTCATCGGGTCAAAGGTCAAGTTCACAGTGACCTTGAATGGTAAAAGGTTGTCCGAGTGATAACTCAACAATGCCTGCACCCATGGCCCTCAAACTTGACTGTGAGGTTGGGCCTGGCCAGAAGGTGGTCCCTATTGATTTTAGGGATCATTGGGCTAAAGGTCAAGGTCACAGTGACCTGGAATGGTAAAAGGTTATCCGAGTGATAACTCGACAATGCCTGCACCCATGGCCCTCAAACTTGACTTGGAGGTTGGGCCTGGCCAGAAGATGGTCCCTATTGATTTAAGGGGTCATTGGGCTAAAGGTCAAGGTCACAGTGACCTTGAATGATAAAAGGTTTTCCGAGTGATAACTCAACAATGCCTGCACCCATGGCCCTCAAACTTGACATGGAGGTTGGGCCTGACCAGTAGATGACCCCTATTGATTTTAGGGGTCAAAGGTCAAGGTCACAGTGACCTTGAAACCAAACTCGTCAATTCCTGGACCTATGGTCATCAAACTTGACATGAAGGTTGGGCCTGCCCAGTAGATGACCCCTATCGACTTTGGGGGTCATCAGGCCAAGGTCAATGGCACAGTAACCTTTAACGCAAAAAAGTTAACAAATCTTCTCCCACTGATATCTCAACAATGCCTGAACCTATGATCATTAAACTTGAAATGGATGTTAAGCCTGACCAGTAGATCACCCTTTTTGATTTTAGGATTCATAGAGCCAAAGGTCAAGGTCACAGTGATCTTGAATGGTAAAAGGTTGTCCGAGTGATAACTCAACAATGCCTGAACCTATGGCCTTCAAACTTGACTTGGAGTTGCATCTGACTTGTAGATGACCACTTATGATTTAAGGGGTCATTGGGTCAAAGTTCAAGGTCACAGTGACCTTGAACGAAAAAGACTTGTCTGTGTGATAACTTGACAATGCCTGCACCCATGGCCCTCGAACTTGACATTTAGGTTTCTAGTGACCAGCTGATGACTCTGGATTTTGAGTTCATAGAGTAAAAGGTCATGGTCATAACACACTCTATCCTCACACTTTAATGGTCATAATCTTAAAATTGCCTTAACGGCAACAAATCAGCTGTCATTTCGGTCCATGCATATTTCATTCAATTGTCCATATAATCCTGACAACATGGCGCTCATGGGGGGCATAATGTTTGACAAACATCTCTTGTTTTATACTAGTGTTATAGGCAAAATTTCACCTCAATGAATTGGATCAATGCTGGTCAAAATATAGCTATCTAAGAAAAAGGTATAAAAAAAAGCCTGTTTGAATTAATGCATAAATATATTTATCAGAACAATTTGTGGTCTTCATCATTTCACTAGGAAAGGTTTAAAACATATTTGTTGTATTAGAATATAGTGTTTAGTAGCATCCATCTGCAATGTGTTTGAAATTGTTAATACTAGTATATCACACAATCATAATTATGTATTTTTATTTATTATGTATATTGTATAGGACTTGACTTGTTGAGTATTTGACACAATTAAAAAATTGTTATATCTGATAAACATCTTTTAATATGTGTTTTTCAAATTTGTACATTGTTTGTGTACTTAAATACCTTAATATATTTTTATGCAAATCCTTTTGAGCAATAAATAAAGTAATGGCTTGCTGTTTGTGTACTCTAATCTGTACCCTTTACCAGTAAATGATCCTGATAGTTTTTGTGGTCAGCAGGGCTAATTAGGTCCAGTTTATGCTTGCACTATTTTGAAAACATTTCTGAAATCCAGTAGAATCCTTTTATTTCGGGGTCAGTATGTCAGGTGACCATAAACAACAATGCAATAAATAGACAATTGAGCTAGGACTTAGAAACTTTAACCTTAAAATCCACAATTATAAATTGTGTATGTTTTATGGAATCCTAGAAAAATACCTGTCCATCATGGTGTAGCGGACAGAAATGCCAACTGCTGACCGAGAGTATCCAGGATTGACTGCTTCTGGCCACAACATTTTAAACTTAGATTATTAGATTGCGGCATGTTGGCAGGCTATGTCATTTTGTGTTTGGGCTATAATTAAACTTTATTAATGCCAATGACAAGGTGCATGACTCATGTTCAATGCTGTACTTACAAGGCCATTGGTCAAAATACCTTGTACTTCGTATTCAGGCTGTAACTTTGCCATGCATAGAGGAATTTTGAAATATCTTGGCACAAATGTTCTCCATGACAAAACAGTGTGTCATACACAAGACCAAGGTGTGCATGTCAGAGGCAGAGGTCACACTTAACGGTTAATTGTCAAAATGCTTTGTATTTCCGCTTGACCGGGCTCTCACTTTGTCATGCCCTGGGATTCTTAAAATAACTTGGCATACATGTTAACCATGACTAGACAATGTGTACTTGCAATACCAATATCTGTAGGTAAAGTTCAAACTTTAGGAGCAATCATCGAAATGAGATTGGTAAACGTATGCTATGTACGAAATGTTAAATGTTTATGGTGAACCCATATTATGTTGGAATCATTTGAAAAAATATCTAAATATCATACTAATAAATATATATTACAAACACGCTGTTTTTGGCCTTTTGAGATTGCAATATCCTTCATTACAATTTTGAGTTAAAGTGAAAGAAAAAGCAGGGTTACAAACTGCCAAAACTTTACCTGTCATATGTTTTTAGATCATTTATTTAATATTAGTAGTCAGTAGGCCTTCACCTTTCTATTTATACTAACATTACATGTGGACACCAGATATCGACATTTAAAATCATAGCCAATAAAACATAGGTAGTATAAATTTATTTATTTTACAATGATTGTGAAACAAGTTATTACAACATTATATTAATCACTCGTGTTGGCACAATTTTATGAGAGAGTGTGGTCTTGTGTTGTGGGGGAAAACCAGAGAAAACCCACTTGTCTGGCTTGGTGACCACAAACCAAACTGACATGCGCCCAAGCCGGGAATCGAACCTGAGTTGCCTAGATGAGAAGTGAGTGCGCTTACCATTGGGCTACCCCGGACAACCTAAAACAATAAAACATGTATAGCAAGTTCATGTGGCATGGTGTTATGTCCTCCAACTTCATGTTTAACTCGAGCATGCATTTAACAGAGTACAGTAAAACAGTGCATCATTTTTATCCCTGTTAATCCTAATTATTTTTATTAGTAGTAAATATTGAATTGGTTGCGTTTAAACAATTAAGTTTACAATCCATAGAAGTCCTAGATTGGTTAGAAAAAATGCAGTATAAGATGTAATGTTAAAATGTGAGTGATCTTATTTTAATCTAAGGAGTACGGCTTTTCCATTTCCTACAATTTACGATGGCATTGCAATGATAAATGTTTAAAACAAATGTTTAATGGGGCTGCCAAATGTTTTTGGACCAAAATTAGTTTACCCTGGAAATGCGTCTGAAAACACTTATTTTATATAATAATTTAACTCTATGATGTTTAAATTGCAGTTGAAAAATACAATTACATATAAAGTATAACCAGTCATGACCAGATGCTGACCTTTATAAACCAGGTTTTCACATAGTGTAACCTGGTTATTAGAATGACGAACGTCGTTGTTCGGACGGGCTGGGGTGCGGGCAGCCGGGCGGCGTCAAACTCACCTATGAAACTGAATAACTTGAGTAAGGGTTGACATATCTTGACCAAACTTGGTCTATAGAAAAAGTTTATAGGTACCTTTCATGGGATTGCGTTTGGGGTCCCTAGGGTAAAGGTCAAGGTCACTGTTACTAAAAATATAGATAAAACGGTTGAAACTGAATAACTTTAGTTAGGGTTGACATATCTTGTCCAAACTTGGTCTATAGGAAGAGTTTATGGATAACTTTCATGGGATTGCGTTTGGGGTACCTAGGGTCAAGGTCAAGGTCACTGTTACTAAAAATAGAAAAACGGTTGAAACTGAATGACTTTATTTAGGGATGACATATCTTGACTAAACTTGGTCTATAGAAAGAGTTTATGGGTACCTTTCATTGGATTGCGTTTGGGTTAGGGTTGACATATCTTGTCCAAACTTGGTCTATAGGAAGAGTTTATGGATAACTTTCATGGGATTGCGTTTGGGGTACCTAGGGTCAAGGTCAAGGTCACTGTTACTAAAAATAAGAAACGGTTAAAACTGAATGACTTTATTTAGGGATGACATATCTTGACTAAACTTGGTCTATAGAAAGAGTTTATGGGTACCTTTCATTGGATTGCGTTTGGGGTCCCTAGGGTCAAGGTCACTGCTACTAAAAATAGAAAAACGGTTGAAACTGATTAATTTTAGTTAGGGTTGACATATCTTGACTAAACTTGGTCTATAGGAAGAGTTTATGGATACCTTTCATGGGATTGCATTTGGAGTCCCTAGGGTCAAAGTCAAGGTCACTGTTACTAAAAATAGAAAAACGGTTGAAACTGAATAACTTTAATTAGGGTTGACATATCTTGACTAAACTTGGTCTATAGGAAGAGTTTATGGATACCTTTCATGGGATTGCGTTTGGGGTCCCTAGGGTCAAGCTCACTGTAACTAAAAATAGAAAAAGGTTGAAACTGAATATCTTTAGTTAGGGTTGACATATCTTGACCAAACTTGGTCTATAGGAAGAGTTTATGGATAATTTCATGGGATTGCGTTTGGGGTCCCTAGGGTCAAGGTCAAGGTCACTGTTACTAAAAATAGAAAAATAGTTGAAACTGAATAGCTTTAGTCAGGGTCCACATATCTTGACCAAACCAGGTATAAAGGAAGAGTTTATGGATACCTTTCATGGGATTGCGTTTGGGGTCCCTAGATTTAAGGTCAAGGTCGCTGTAACTAATAATAGAAAAATGGTTAAAACTGAATAACTTAAGTTAGGGTTGACATATCCTGACCCAACTTGGTATAAAGAAAGAGTTTATGGATACCTTTCAATGGATTGCATTTGGGGTCCCTAGGGTCAAGGTCACTGTTACTAAAAATAGAAAAACAGACACAGGCTGAAGTTCTTCTGACAATCATTAAAAACCTGGTTTCGTCGCATTGCGGCGTTTCTTGGTGATTTTGAAATCAGTAGGTCATGGTCGTGCTGACCTTCAGGTAAAAAAGGATATGTTGGCCATGAGCTAAAGCTGAAAATTGTTTCTGCTCTATAACTACAGAACGCCTGCACCCAGGAACTTTCTACTTGGTATGTCAGTTGATCAAGACTAGAAGATGACCTCTATTGCTTTTGGTACCAAAAGGTCATTGCTCAAGGTCTTGTTGACCTTGAGTTGAAAAACCCTGTTTCCATTATATAAATAAAAATGTTTGACCTCAGGAACTTTCTAGTTGGTATGCCAGTTGGTCATGAATAGTAGTAGTAATGTATATTGATTTTTCGATTAGTAGGTCAAATGTCAAGGTTGTGGTGACCTTAAGATGAAAAAACAACGTTTTTCGCTTAATAACTAAAGAATGCTTGCACCTTGGAACTTCATACTTGGTATACTAGTTGGTCATGACTAGTAGATGACCCCTATTGATTTTAGGATCAGTAGGTCAATGGTCAAGGTCTAGGTGACCGTGAGCTGAAAATACTTCCGCTTAATAACTAAAGAACGCTTGGCCCCAGGAACTTCATACTTGGTATGCTAGATGGTCATGATAAGTTGATGACCCATGTTGATTTTGAGGTAAGTAGGTAAGGGTCATAGTGACATTCAGGTGAAAGGGGATTTGTTGGTCACCAGTCTGTATGTCTCAGTTCTTTTCTACTCAATATCTATAAATTGTATACATTACTAAAGAACGCAGGTATGGCCGGTAAGAACTTGGTTTATAGGAATATTTTCTTAGATCTTTCATGGCATTGCGTTTTGGGCCCAAGTGCCAAGGTTAATATGTCACTGTTACTAAAAATAGAAAAACAGTGTGTACTGAATAACTCAAGTTATGGTTGAGATTTTGCGACCAAACTTGGTGTACAAGAATTTATGCAGACCTTTCATGGAGTCGTGTTTGGGGTCCTTAGAGTCAAAATCAAGGTCAATGTTACTAGAAATAGGAAAATGCTTGGTACTGAATAACTTAAGTTATGGTTGACATATGTGAACTTACTTGGTATATAGGAAGAGTTTATGGAGACCTTTCATGGGATTGCGTTTAAGGTCCAAGTATGTTGTTAAACAAACACAATGGTTGAAACTGAATAACGAATTAACCCAACTTGGGTTATAGGAAGAGTTTATGGAGGACTTTCATGGGGATGCATTTAGGAATCCTCGGGATCAAGGTCAAGGTCATGGTCATTGTTACCAAAATAAAATAACAATTGAAACTAATCCTCATAACGAAGGCTGAAGCTCTTAAGTCAATCATTGAAAACCTGGTTTCGTCGCATTGCGGCATTTCTTGTTGTTTTTCAATTTGTGTAAAAAAAAAAGAGCGGTAACAATGCTTGTGAAGAAGTTGAATAAAGGTCAAAATGATTCAAAACAAGAACAAGGTTAGTTTCCCTGATGTTTATTAGAAAAACGTTTTAGAAAAAAGCAAACTGAATGTTCAATCCAATAATTGTTCTCATTTATCAATAAAGCACCCGCGCCAATGTCAAGGCATCTACATCTAACTTAACGGTAGATTTGTAAAAATCTGCTTCCAAGAGAGCAAGTGTTTGCTTTAAGTATGGCTTTCGGTCTACCAAAAGCGTTAAATTTGGACATATGTCAAATAAGCTTAGAACCGTAAAGGAAAATTGTCAAAGGTTTTGCGATTACTTAAAATTTATAACAAAAGTTCCGATGACTCACCAGACATACCAAAAAAACGCACTAGTTGTATTTTACATATAAATGTATGCACAATCTGTGACATTTGCATCTATATAGGTTTGACTTTACGCTGTCCAACAGCATGACTTAACATTGTAATAGTAGCATGACATTCACTTCTGCAACTCGGCTTCTACATGTGCGCCCATTGAAGAAAGCCCTTATTTCGTGAAGATGGTCATTCCAAGTGCTCGAGTAAATGATTGCATCTTCGTTATATGCGTCACAACCATCAAGTCCAGAGATCATCATGTTTACAAGCTGCTGAAATGTCACTGGCGATTTATTCACCCCAAATGGAATGGAATGTATTGGTATTAGCCATATCAGGTATTACAAAGGCTGATATTTCCTTAGCTCGGTTTCTTAATGGAAATTGTTAGAATCTTTATAATAAGAACAAATCTGGTCACATATTTCGCTTTTCCCACTTTGTGTAATGCAATCATCAATTCTCGGTATGGGATTTTCTTTTCCGTTTTGATCACATTTGAGTACATTATATATAACTGTTATAGCTCTGACTTGGATCAATGCAGTCTTTATCCAACAAATGTTTTACTTCGTCTCTAAGTTATTGCCGTTTTAAAGTATTCATTCATTCCGAATGGATATTGTTTTACTGGTTTAATTATTAATGTGCTCGACATCGACATACTGATATATTTTACAGTACTGGTACCATCTATTGTTATAATATCGGTTGTGCCTCTCTGTTGCGGAAGCTATTATACAATATTCAAAATACTTTTAAAAAGAGAAAACAATCCCGAAAACAGAAGGGTGTGTGCCGGTGTAATTTACCATAAACCTGACCCTTTTAGACACCAAGTCCTCAAAGCGGCTCGAAAGTCTGGTGAGTCGGAATGGGAAGGGGCGCAATAAGTTAACCGTCATAATCTTTCAGTATTTTGTTGATAATTACATCGGTCAAGCTAATACCGTAACATGCTTTTTTCAGCTTTTATAGTGGGTGGAATTAGTATTGCCCATTTGCATGGCGAAGGTTTCTATGGAGTCCGTTTTCGTTTTGAATAGCTCGTCTTCCAGGGCGTCTTTTGCTTATCGGAACAGCCTTAATTAGTACGATCGAGACTTGAAACGGTTTCTCTTTTTATCTGTTTGTCAAAAACAAGCATTTTCCTCGACAATCCCCATCTACGATGTATAAGGCATTATTTGTACTTAAAATTATACAAAGTCAACATTTTTTTAATTGTTAGTAAACTCGAGATCAATCATCGCAGAGCGCAAACTAATACCTTATAGAAATAGTGACAGGTTTTCAAAGACGATACTATCGAATGTATATTTTTGGATAGGATAGCGATATAAGGAAAATCATATATCTTGATTAACTTTGAGGTCTGCCACAAAAGCTATGGGCATTTCTCGGTCAATGACATACAACTCTGATGTACACTAGTCTCACAAAAAGGTACGTTTTACACGTCAACATCTTAATTCTAACATGTGTGGAAACCATAATTTCTTATTGCGCACCAACCCCCAACATTTCGACCCACCAGACATCACTTGAGGTCGGAAAGAGGCAGTTTAATGGCAAAGTACAACTTCACATACTGTTTTCGGAATTACTTTCACTTTGACTAAGGTATTTCGCATAGCCTATTATTTCCGCAACATATAAGCAAAACAAGCATTATAACAATGCATGGTAAAATGGCACCCGATTTAATTCCTACCATATCGATTTTCAATGCATATTATAAGGGAATGGAAATAAGATGTAAGAGGTGGGGAATGGAAATTAAATGCTTCCCAGGGTGTACGAGATCGGAAATGGAAGTAAAACGCTTCCCTGGGCATACGAGATAGTGAATGGAAATAAAATCCTTCCCTGGGTAAGCTAGATGGGGAATGGAAATAAAATGCTTCCCTGGGTGTACGAGATAGGGAATGGAAATAAAATACAAAGGTCAACCCGAAAACTATGTATTGGATCTTACCTTGAGCAGGCGTTCCATTATATGTTTTGAAAACCTAAATACCGTTACCCTTTATTGTTTTGACATTGAGCCAGACATGAGTATGGCATACCATCTTATGCGCCGATAGATGTCATAACGTCTGTATGCGAAAGCAAGACGTCATTATATATATATATATATATATATATATATATATATATATATATATATATATATATATATATGAGCAGTTTGGAAAATACACATATATAGCATCAAGAGGGTCAAGACGCCATATCGGCCGTCCATGTGAGCAAGGGATTCAAGAAGCCATAGCGACCATTAATGGGTGCAAGAAGGTCAAGAAGCCATAACGTCCGTCGGTCATAATTAAACTGTAGGAGCCAGATTAGGCTTTCTTCCGTCGTTCGTTGGGAACAATTTCATTAACGAGCGTACAACAAAATATTCTAACATCTAGAATTTAAGTTATATGTGAAGCGAGTGCCACCAAATATTTGTAAGTTTTACTTGAAAATAAAACTAAAAACATTACCTGAACTGACCAATAATGCTGTTAGCTTCGAAATAAATATTTTAACTTCTAAGAAATAATTTTTAAAAATTCGAGACGTGTTTTGATAAGATGGTCCGACTGTCTGTTTTGGAATTGATGATGATGATGATGATGATGACGACGACGATGATGATGATGATGATAATGATGATGATGATGATGATGATGATGATGATGATGATGATGATCTAGAGAGCTGCACGGTACGGACATTGCATAGCATAGCATAACATCAAAACAAATGAAGCTGTAGATTTTGATTTCTTTTGGAAAATACAGTACATCATGTAAAGTCATGACTTCGCTTTGCGAGGTTGATCACACATGTGTTTTGGTTTTGCTAAACTTGGAGTAACTCAGTGAAAAAGTCAATATTCCTAATCAGCTAATACTACACATTTATCAACAACCTTTAGCTTATTGTTTAGATAGATACTAGTAGATTTATTCGTGCATATATATGTCATAGTAACAAACCAAATATCTCATAAATGTATAACACAGACTGATTAACAAAGTATTAGTGATGATATCTATACTAAAGCGCATTATCATTAGAATGCTTTGGATACATACGTGCGTTAACAAAGATTTAATTCAATGTGACAAATATATAACACAGGATAACCCATTAAAGTTATTTAACTTATTTCCAATGGGGTCCTTATGAAAAATATAATTTTTTGCCAAAATCTCAGTTTTAAGCTGTTCAAATTAGGTTTTCTTATACAAAAATAACATGCATGTACTCTTGACCAGTTAAAGAATGATTAAATGTTTGATATCGAACTTTTACAGTTATAATGCAACCGACTGTTAAAACCATATGACACTTTAGCATAATATGACAAAAATCTTTGGACTGATATGCAAGATTAAATGAATAACAATTAATAAAATAGGAAATCTTCCATTTCTGCACATTTCATACCAACAATGAGATGTGATTTCACTTTTTTTTTAAAAGTATTCTTATTTTTCAATTCTTTTAACTTTATTGGAAGACTGTTCCAGTCCTGGATTGCTTGATAAAAGAAAGTATTTAATATAAAACTGTCAGTCTGTGTAAGAATGTGTGGATGAGACTAAAGTAGAATGTTCGTTTAAGTATGATGGGCATCTGCTATTAAAGATTTTATGTACATGGTTTAGTCGTAGTTGCTTTATCCTATTTTCTATATTATGCCATCCAATATCACTGAAAGCCGAGACTTTCAGGGAATTTCTACAATCATAGCCATAAATAAATCTGACAACTTTGTTCTGAGTGACCTGTAATCTGTTCTTGAATTGTTTAGATATACCACTGTACCAAGATGTCGATGCATAGTCAAAATGACATTGTACTAAGGAGTTACATAACAATCTTTTTAGATTCATATCTAAAAAAACGATTTTGTCTATATAAAAAATTTAGCCTAAAATTAACTTTACTGACAATATTGTTAACAACAGATGCAGCACTGAGATCATTGTCCAGTATATTTCCAAGATATTTAACAGATTGTATCTATAGGTTTTATGATATGGCCATTGCAGTTTACGTTAAAGCTATCAACTTTTGTTAGTTTCAGTGTTAAAAAAACAGGTATGTTCCATATTTCTACCTTTATCAAATACAACAACTTTTGACTATTTAAAACTCACTTTTAATTAGTTGGCGCCCTTCCAAAAATGTGTAACAATAGGAATACATGGCATACCATCTATTAGAATAGTACGCATTTTGTACGGGTTTAGGAAAGTGGCGCATGCGCAATGTCCGTAGCAAGTATGGCGGAGAGTTGAAAGAAAACTCTTCCGGTGTTATTTGGAAAACACATATTCTGTAATTGCGTAAGTTTTATGCATATATAATACAGAATTATCTTTTTTGATATAACTCATTTTCACGATGATTATATTATGAATATGTGCATCTTCATTGAACCACGTATTTAATTGTAAAGCTTTGCAACATTGTGTTTTGTCTCCGGTTACATTAAACCATATTATGGCATCTATGATATGACAAGGCTTCAAAATTAGTTCACAAGTTAGTTTTAATAGCAAAAAATATACGTATTATTAAAATATACATTCATTTGTTCAGGGTTGAACTCTATCATTTCTTGAAAGGAATTCAAGCTGCAGTTATTGGTGTTTAGCAATTTTCTTTTTAATAATTAGGATGTTTTTAATCAACTGGGTACTGCAGAGACAAATAGACAGTCTGAGGCATATTTATAAAGTCTTAAACTCCCATTTGTATGAGAAGAGTTTTACATTTTGTTAAATATATTTTATTAAAATCAGACATGACAATTATTTCAGATTTCTTAAAGACTTTAGTGGAGTCTAGACTGAACAGTGAACTAATGCTCTTTGAAACTTAACACAATATAGGCCTTGCTGATAATATTGTTTACAGCATATTTTTTCATCCAAAACACTTATACTGGAAAGAAAATTATATGAAAATATTTTTTTAAGTGTAAAATTGCAAGCATTTAAACTGTCCTAATGTGAAGTCTTTATGAATGATTATGTAAAGTCTATAAATTGCCCAGGTTTGGACAGGAAACTACACTGTCCTATCTTATTCAAGGGCTAAGCGCAAGGCTGTTGTAATGTAATTTCTGTATCAAATTACAACGGTCTTGCACTAAGCCTGCGAGTTACAATATAGTACTTTTATGTATTTGTCAATTTTACTTGATACTGAACATTTAGAAAAATGAATTTATATAGATTATTTCTTGAATTAAAATTTCAAACAATATTTCAGAGTTTTGTGTAAGTGCTAGCCATGTGGCCAGAGCTGCTTGACATGACTCGTGAAGAGTGTAAGCGTATCCTTCGTCGTGTGGAGCTGGAGGCCTACTCCTCTGTAGTCTCAGCCTTTAGGGCTCAAGGGGACCTCACCAAGGAGAAGAAAAAGATGCTGGCTGATCTCCAACAATTGTTGAGGTAGGACATTATTCAAACACGAGTCATTTTAAACAGTCTATACAGATCAAAACTTGCTCACTTAGGGACAGGTGCTCAGGGAGAGCCTTTATTATTGATGAATGTCTGTCATTCACAATTTGTTAACGCTCTAGATGCTCTGGCATCCCTAATTCGTATCCATTATTCAACAGACATATGAAATCTGTTTGTTTTCAAGAGCAATGATGCTTATAGGTGAGTGATAAAGTATAGTGCTGGCATTCTTATTTCAGTATATCAACAGAGAGACATCGGGCAGAAGTTAGGAGGGCTGTTAATGATGAAAAGTTGGCCACGATAGCAGACAAGTAAGCTCCTGGGTTCACATCTTCAATACCTAATTGTGTATAATTGTTTGATAAAGCATACAAATTGTTAAGATAATCATTATAACAATAAGATGTAATCCTATAAATATAGTACCTGGTATTGAAGTCTAGTAAAATGGTTAAATTTATTTATGAGCTCTCTGAACATTTAAAATGAGATAAAATTGTAAAATACAAGTAAATGATGGCACGCGTATGAATTGATGTAAGGCCATCAAGGCTAATTCTGCAAATAGATGTGTTAATCTGGTGCTTAAAGCATTAAGCTGAGGTAGAAAAGGGAGACAGAGTCATCCTATCTATGACATTCACAACATGCTAACTGTTTGTACAGCATATCCCCTGCCAACTCGACACAGGAGTGGTTGATAGAGGGTCGAAGATTAGTACCTCTCATGCCAAGACTGGTTCCCCAGACGGCCTTCACTGTCACTGCCAACCAGGCTGCCAGTCTACAGGCAGAGAAAAATGCTGCCCTACCCAGTCCAGCTCAGACTGGTGGAAGGGAAAATATAAGTAAGACTCAGATACATGTAATGTATATAATTCTTTTTCTTCATATCTGGTAACTTTTATAATTGGAAACTTTCTCTAATATTTTGTTGATTAAAATCCGTATTCTAAGTGAGTTCCTTTGGTAATCCCTGGATTTTGACTCAAAACTTAGACAAGAAATAAAATAAATGCATCATGATCATGATGTCAGTCATTCTGATAACTTGTTTCACCTTAATAAGTGGATTGTTTGACTTCCATAAAGCGAGTGTATCTGGTCTGTCATCTCCTCCCCCAACCCCGGTGTGGACCTCACGACCAAGCAGCCCGACATCAAATGTGGTTGTACTACCCTCGGGCATGTCCATACACATCAAAGGTAAACATTGATTTATGTAAACATTTCTCTGAATATTTGTTCAACATTGGAATGCACTTTATATAACAATGCACAGAGATCTTTTTAACTATCATATAATTTGGGGTCTTAGGTAGTTTTTAAAAAAAAGGCAGGAGTCTGCAAAAAAGAAACATAGTGCTGAGGGAGTGTAAAATATTTTGCATTGAAATATTTTCGAGCAATTTACATGATTTTTATGCGAGAAATCATGAACACTGGCTTTTAGAATTATTCCTGAATTTGACTTTATACAAAACAAAGGAAATTATCTAAAGAATTGAATTCTATGAAGGCAGAAGGTGCATATGCTGGTATCCATAAGGGCAGAGGGGTGTTAACAAAAAAGGCAGGACTTAGCAACCTTCCACAACTCTTTAGCTAAAAACCCTTGAGCACTTTTTTTAATTTACTCATTAAATATTTGTTTGAGATTGTTTCAAGATGTACATTATACTGTTTTTTACTGTAAGGTGGTTTGAACACTGAGGAAGAAGACGAAGTACAGACCAGGAAACGTCGGCGAAGTTTGTCCACAGAGAACCTCTTCTCTCCCCCACCGGGCTCACAGATTCCGCAGGTAGACTAGTGTGCATGGGAAGTTTGCAAGATAAAAGGCTTAAAATGTGTGGCTCCTAGCCAGTCTCATTAGTGTTTTTTATGCCCCCGAAGGTGGGCATATTAAAATCGCACCGTCCGTGTGTCCGGCTCAATAACTCGTGTCCAGGCTGTAACTTTCCCTTGTATGGACAGATTTTGAAATAACTTGCCACATGTGTTCAGCATACCAAGACGACGGGTCGCGTGCAAGAACCGTGTCCCTACCTCTTAGGTCAAGGTCACACTTATTGTTTATTCACAATGGAATGCTGCATATAAGAACATAGAGTATAGGTTGTCGTGTCCGGGCTGTAACTTTCCCTTGTATGGACAGATTTCAAAATAACTTGCCACATGTGTTCGGTATACCAAGACGACGTGTCGCGTGCAAGACCCGTGTCCCTACCTTTAAGGTCAAGGTCACACTTAGGCGTTTATTCACAATGGAATGCTGCATATAAGGACATAGAGTATAGATTATCGTGTCCGGGCTGTAACTTTCCCTTGTATTGACAGATTTCAAAATAACTTGCCACATGTGTTCGGTATACCAAGACGACGTGTCGCGTGCAAGACCCGTGTCCCTACCTCTTAGGTCAAGGTCACACTTAGTGTTTATTCACAATGGATTGCTGGGTATATGGACATAGAGTATAGGTTGTCGTGTCCGGGCTGTAACTTTCCCTTGTATGGACAGATGTTAAAATAACTTGCAACATGTGTTTGACAAACCAAGACGACGTGTCGCGTGCAAGAACCGTTGTCCCTACCTCAAAGGTCAAGGTCACACTTAGGTGTTTATTCACAATGGAATGCTGCATATAAGGATACAGAGTATTGGTTGTTATGTCCGGGCTGTAACTTTTTCTTGTATGGACATATTTGAAAATAACTTGTGTTCGACATACCAAGACGACGTGTCACGTGCAACACCCATGTCCCTACCTCTAAGGTGAAAGATACACTCAGTGTTTATTCACAATGGAATGCTGAATATAAAGACATAAGAATGTAGGTTGTCAAGTATGGGTGGTATTTTTTTATGTTCAGAGGCAATTTAAAATAACTTGCCATATGTATTTGTTTGATCTTTAACTTTTCATGTAATGACCTTGTTCATAGGTCAATGTCACATTCGGGGGCATTCGTCACATACTGTGACAGCTCTTGTTATATTATGTCTTTTTCAAGAGATTGTAGTTGTTCACATTATAAATTGATCATGAAAATTCAAATGTAGCTGCTTAAATAATATTCAAATCACTAATATTTACTGCCATATAAAGCATGCTATTGACCACTAACAGACTTTGTTATATACAATAGCCTTTGTTATGGTATGCTTCTCATCTTTTGTCTTCACTAAATTACTTGTTAAGGTCATAAAATAGATCTTAATGTGTCCAGCACTGACCACTAGAATGGAACATTTTTGCAGAAGTTCTTCTAGCCAATTTCCTATGTATAATTGTATTTCAGGTGACATACACAACCACAATGGCAAGTGCGACCACTGTGTCCCCCAAAAAGATCACGATTAGTAAGAGTCCCCAGGCCCAGCCACGGGTTGTAGCCAGTGGCAGTCAAACACAAAAGGTAACGGCTGTTTATCTTGGCTTGGTTAAGAATGTGATCAGTGTGTGCAAAAAAAACTTGTATGTTTTTATATTTCTGATACCCAAAGTAACAGAGGTATCTTCAGACCTACATTGTGTAGTGTATATTACAATGTAAATCTACAGAAGACTCATTTTTTAATATCAGTACAAAGTAAAAAAGAAATAATTATGTTTGGGTAGGAAATCTAGAAAGTACAATCAACGTGGTGACTTTGAAACTGTTTTTGAAGGTAATCTTGGTATCAAGCCAGGGCCATGCAAGCCCTGCCCCAGGTCTCTCACAGAAGATCGTGAGTATGGCTGGTTCCCGGTCTACTGTCTCCACGGGAACCAGCACTGCTGCTCCACCCCCCAGGTCCACCCTCCTGCCTGTCTCCAGTCTCCCAGCAACCATGGTCTCCATGCCAACACCTTCATATGTCACCAACACCGCTGTCTCCAGCACAGGTCTGTTTTCAAGCAACTTAGTGAAAAAATGAACAAAGCGAAAAATACTGTGTTTTACTTGTGGACTTTGTAAGTCTTAATCACTGTTAGTTTGAGATTGGAATCGGATCAATTAATAAGTGAAAGAATCATGCCACAAACGATGCTGTCTCCTAGCCAGTTTTGTGTTGGGTAATGTTATAATATACAATGTCAGAAAAGTTCTGTCCAATATCCAACCAACTGTATTACAAAAGAGAACTGAAGGCATTCAGAAAAGGGATTATCAGTATAATTCAGTAAATCTGTAAATTTATCATTATATATTACTTTTACAGGAATATCACAAGTGTCATCAGGCACAATAGGGACCTCAACCACGGCGTTCCTCACTCCAACGATTAGTGTAGCCAGGCCCAGGTTTAAGACCATTCCCAGGCAGAAAATCATGCAGGTGTGTAGAGAAAGACTAGTTTATTGCTTGGTGAAATATTCCAACCTCTGTAATGGATTGCATAGGGTTAAAGGTTATTCTGCAGCTTTCAAATAATGCTCTTATTTATGTGTGTGCCTTCTGTGGAGCATGGCAGACAGGGAATTCTTGGTATGCACAGTGGTAATGACCATGGTTTCCTTTACTAGAAATAGGATGGTTGCTTTCGTTTCTGATTTATTCCTTTTGAATGACCTGGTGTAGAATCGTCAAACTTGGTATGCACATTAATTATGGTCAGTATATGATACCTTTGGTTTTGGGTCAAACTTTGAAAGGTCATGGCCATAGTGACCTTTACCATTAGAATTATGGGCGGTTTTGTTTGTGATCAATAACTTTTGCATTACTTGGTGCAGAGTCTTCAGACTTGGTATGCACAATAGTTATGATCAGTAGATGGCCCCTATCAATATTGGGGTCAATAAGTCAAAGGTTATTGTAATCCTTAAGTGTTTTTTATTCTTTCTGATGAATATCTTTTAAACAACTTGGTATTCACATTAGTCATGGTCAGTGGAAGACCCCTATTGATTTGAGATTCAAAGTGTTAAGGTAATTGTGACTTTGTTAGAAAATGACAACAAACGACACATTGGCTTTGCAGGTTTGTTGTTGGAGACCATAGTAGATTGCAGTAAATCTTTTAGCATTCACCAATCATTTAATATTTAGCTTTTTCAATACACAGTTATAATATTGTAACTAGTAATATTTATTTTACATAAATGCTTTATTTAGTAAGTAGTTGAGGGTGTATGACTCAAAATTTATGTTTATTTTACATGTGTATGTATCGATTTTGAGTTTCACTTTAAGATTAGTGTATAGGACAGCATATATAGGACGCAGTGAAAGATGTCAAAATCAGCAGTCACAATATTTGTTTTGTCGGATTTTTTGAATCATGAAAATGGCAATGGTTATTACAATAGTCTGCGTCCTATCTATGAGAGCGTCCTTTACACCGTGATTTACAGTTTGAGGTTCTATTTTTTCATGTCACTTGCATACAAATGATACTGGCAAAAATATCACCCAGAAAATCTTACCCTACCTGCAAATGCTGAAAACTGTGCAGCAATCTAAGATAGTTAATTCCATTCCTGTGGTGAATGGCAAAATCTCACTAACAACAGAAATGAATTATCTCTGCAGGTGCAGTTCAGAACATCCACAACTATCGACATGATTTAAATCCATCTAACATGTGGCGATTGTTTGTAAACACTCGTGATCTTGAACCATGACCTGAATACTGTAGTCAGCGACTTGCAGAATAATTGTTACATCATCAGATAATGTTTGGTGGCCGATCCATGTTTATGCTTTTTTAAAAGCTTTTTATGTTTTGAATTGATATTGACATATTAAAATGCAATTTCTTTGATTTAACCATTATATATTTTACAACGAATGTGAAGGAAGCTATGATAGCTTATATTAGTCACTTTGTTGGCACGATGTTGCACAAGTGTGTGGTCTTGTGTGGTGGGGGAAGCAATTACTTTGACTATATTAAAGCGATGTCAACAGGGAAAAAACAGTTGTCCCCCTTATTTTTAAAGATACTTAATAATTCTAAGGTTATTTATAGTGTTTAAATAACAGTGTGTGTAAACCACGTGATAAATTACGTCATATATGCTACGTCGGAAGGCAATATTTTGCTTAAAATGAAAACTTAAAACAAAGATAACTTTTTTTTTAATACACCATTTTAAATGAAACAAAGGGCAGTCTATGCCGCTTTAAGAGCACCGCCTTCGTTTTATTACCGGAGTTTGATAAGGTGATTAGATTCATCAAACACTTCGACAAACCTATTTCAAAATAATGTTTTGACAGTGCTCTGTCATACGGCCGCACTGTGAAAAGGTTTGTCGAAGTGTGTAAAGAAACTAAACTGTCAATCAATCTCTGGTAAAAGTCCGAAGGCGGGGCACCGTAAGCGGCGTAGACTTCTTAACGTTTAATTTAAAATTGTGAAGAAAAAGTGAAGATATCTTTGTTTAAAGTCATCATTCGAAGCAAAATGTTGCCTTCCGACGTAGCATTTATGACGCAATTTGTCACGTGGTTTACACACACTGAATAAATAATGTAACAGGATAAATAGAATACTAGGTTAGTGCCGTGGATGGAGAAAGTCTATCTGGCTTATGATCTGGTTTATCCCATCCCTCTTTCACATGCATACTTCATATACCTGCACAGGTACCCTCTCCGCGCCCAGGCGTTGTGATACCCATGAGCCCTCAGCCAGTACAGCCATCCCCACAGACTTTGACTGGTATGAAACCTGGGCTCAAGCCAACCATACAGATACGCCAGGAGGGAGGTATGTGTGCGGTTAGGAATGTAGTTGTTGGCAAATGTAATGCACAGTTGTGTAATAACAGCCTGTTAAACTGTATTGTCGTGAGGGAAGCAGTTGTCAGTCTTGGGTCTAATCCACCATACACTTAGATGGATACACAGGGAAGTAGGAATGCTGATAGATTATATGGTGTTATATGTAACCAATTAGTGGTTATTGCTAACCAAACTCATAATCTCTCTCTATCTTGTAATGTAGATTTTAGTCATTGAGCTTTATAAACAACTTAAATTTTTCTTTATACACAGGTATGAAAATTATCACCCAGAGTGCTGCTGGGACGACCAGTAAGATCCTGCCCAAGCCTAGCCAAATGTCTGGTACAAGCACAGGTACCCCGGTAGTGGTGGTCAGTGGGGCCAGCTCCCAGTCTTCAGGGGTTACTATGGTTACACGCACTGGACAATCTCTCACTGGTAACATATGACTTGTAATGATGGTAGTAAATTTTAAAAAGTCAAATTCAAAATGTGTTTACAAACAATCACCCTACTCATACTCATAATTCAAAAGTAAGATTAACCTGTCTATACATTGCTCATGTAGAATTGAAGACAAGTTTTGTTTATTTGTAATTTTATTTTGACAACAGAGCCCACATTTCAAAAGATTACATTTAACTGTTCTGTTACCTGACTGAACAGGGTCGAGTGCAGGCACAAAGGTGTTGAACATTCAGACCCAGGGAGGGAAGATTATCACAGCTCCCCGAGGCTCCAGTGTTGTCACTGTCAACCCGAAAACCCTCCACCTCACAGCCGTGAAAAATGCTGCAGGAATATCTGGTTAGATTTTGAATGGATGTTAAAGTTTCGATTATTTGTGTTTCTAGGTTGATATACTTTCTGGAAATGATTATTTATAAAGTTTGTCACGCCATAAACATATTATCAGTGAGGTATTGAAAAGTGTCTGCATAGTAGAGTGGGTTTTTCATAATGATTGTGCAGGTGCTTTAAAGATATCTTATGTTAATTGTTTATTGGCTGTGAGACATTTTATTTGAAAATGTGTATGTATTAGGACATTGTAAGGATATAGTATGTTATTATTTGTTTCCAACAGGGTCAAAACCAAACGTTATAGTTGTACAAAAGACTCAGCCTCGCAGGGTCGGAGTAGCAAGCTCACAGACTGGCACACCAGTTAAACAGACAGCTGTCATCTCAAGCCCATTTGAAAAGGTACAACAGAAGCATTTGTGCAACCTATGACAGTGTTAGATCATTCTAGGTCCTATTTCTTCTCAAATGGTTTCATTATTTGAAGAAGATTGTTATGCTAGCTTAGTTAATGATACAACAGTGGCAATGCTTCTGGAGTCTAAATATACTGTATTTTCCCGCCTATAATGCAATCCGCTAGCCCTGCCTGATATATGAGATATGGTGTTTTTTGTATAGACTCATTTATAAGACAGGGTCGATTTTTATAGCAAATCCAGAACATTAATTTCTTCAAGTCTGTGATACTGTTCAATTTAACAGTCAATTAACAACTAAATTTGTTGATTTGCTTGAAGCAAGTCGCTGATTTTCTTGTCAACTGTGAACTCTCCAATGTGGAGGAAGATTAATAACAAGGTAGAGTGGTTTAGGATTTATTTCACGTGTCTTATTTTCATACACCCAAAGGCTCATTCATATTTGTTGTGAACATTTAGGCCATGATTTGAAGGTTCTCAGACGATGATTATTTTCGGATCGTATGTTTTTTTCTAACCAGCCTAGACGCAATTTTGGATTAAAATGGATTAATACGGTATCTGACTGACCAATTTTAATACAAACCAATTCCATGTGCCTTTGATCTGTAAATAGCTCGTGCTGTGACGTCACAAATTGTATGGTTTGATCTGCAGCTGACATACATGACACATTCCAATACATGTGTAAATAAGTAAAAAATTTGCAGGTGTTTGTTTGGATTGCAGTTTATGGGCCTTAAATTGGGCGAACTAAATAACCATTGATAATAATGGATAAATTAATGTAACTATAAATGAAATTTGTATTGAAACCTGCCAGTTAGCCTGCATGATATAGTCACAGCCTAATTGTGAGGAAAACGTAGAAGTAAGATTCTGACTCGATTCTGTCTGACTTTCTTATAGCCTCCCTTTTAAGATGGGCCCCATACATACAGGCTAAACTCGGGACCCAATTTCCCTATCTTGTAAGCTAGGAAATTTGGTATACAAAACAATCAGTGTAACAAAACTATCAAATGTTGTGGTGTACATGTGTGTTGCAGGAGTTGGTGAGTTTTCTTCAGAAGCAGGACCCAACAAAGCAGTACGTTGTGACTACTACAACAGCCAACCTTTCACGCACAGCGGACACCCAGAGGAAGGTGATTGTCACCACCACGGGGCATGGAGATCTTGCTAAACAGGTTAGCTATTATGGGCCTTGATTGTACAATAGATTTGTCACTGAGTGCTTTTTGTGTCACCTGGCGGCAGATGGCTGACACACACACTGCTTTGGTGCATTGACACCACCCTTTCTGTTCTGATCAATAACTTTTCAACAATTTGGTATGCACATAATTCATGGTCAGTAGATGACCCGTATGGTCATTGCGACCTTCACTAAAAGATTTGGGCTTCCCCGATAAGCATGCAAATTGTTTGAGATTCAGATCCATTTTTACCCTGAACATTATACAGTAAAACTGCGATCGCTCGAGGTCGCCAGGGACCGAGTCAAAACCTCGAGGGAACCGATGTTTCGAACGACCCGATTTTAGATTTTCCAGTTCGATATGAAATATCTATCTTTCAGTGTATTTTTAGTTTGAAGTCGTCAAACAGACTCTTTATTAAGACACCGATTATGTGTTGCGTTGTGGAAATTGCTAATATGTTCAAAGGTTGACGTAAACTAAATGTAAAACGCAAAGAAAAAACAATAAATTAATAAATAGAAATGTTTATTTTAACAAAAAAGCACATTTTCGTAACAATCAACATTTGAATGACAGTAAATGTTGTAGCATTAGTCAGATTTAAGTTTCCTAAAATCAAGGATTGTTGATTGGCGCATCTTGTCGGTTTCGCGAAACTGTTCAATCGTAAGGCCAAAAAAAAATTTGTTTGTTTAAGGTAACCTTCCCAAAATTTCTAGGTAGGGTAGGTAGGGATATTTTTTTTTATTTTTTTTTCAAAATCTGTCCTAAGTTCATAGTGTTTTCTTGCACATGGCAGTCTTTCCTACATTACTGTCATTGCCTGACTTTGTTTTATCATATTAACAATAATTCTGATTAAAATCTGCATTTATCCGCCCTTTGTAACTCTCTATTCGCTTACGAATATTTTTTTGCTCAGAAACAGAAAAAAAATAGTTAGGGTCGGCGCATTTTTATAGGTAGGGTCGGGTTACCCGAAACGGACATTTTTTTTTTTTTAGGCCTAATGTGACGTGACAGCGTACAGAGCGTCTGAAGATCACGGTCAGCATCAGCAGTGAATTCCAAGAACCTTCTGACCACATCTAAAGCGTTAACTTATAATAATTATCATCTCAAATGCCCATATCAACTAATATCGGTCATGCTTTAACAGTGAAAATAGGTTTTTCACACCTTATCAAATTGCCTTTCAACTGTCATTGCAATTTTTACAACTTGCGAAAATTTTAAGACCGAGCAATTGTTTGTTTATTTTGGAACACGCGTTCGGGAAAAAGTGTGAAATAATGTCCTCGAGGGAGCCATAAGGTTTTGTGCACGATTTGTGTACTTGGGACCGAGGATATTGCTCGACTGCTCGACATAATTAGGTTTCGATGCAGCGTGGGTATATTTTATATGAAAATAGAAGGAAAAAGTTCGGGACCAAGCTCCGACGTCGAGGGAACGCCGGTTCTCGAACGACCGCTTGTTTGAGGGAACGCAGTTTCACTGTATCAGTATACTTTAGGGACAAATCTTCTTATACTTCTTATACCTCGGGTCATTAATGACACAAACTTAGCAAAGTACCAGCATATTTAAAGAGAATCAGACTTACTTAAGCTGAAGGGTGTGCAGTAAAATTACAATTATTAGGATGGCTTTAATAGACATGGAGTTTCATTTACAAGGTGAAAGAATAATTTGATTAGTCTGATAAATAAACCCAACACCAAACATTTTCAGATAACTGCCAGTCTCCAGAAGGGTGTAAAGCCCCCAGGGGAGGGAAGCAGCGGTCAACAGTCAAACATTCTGCAGGACCTGATTACAGCAGCAGGCATCGTGCCAGAGGGCGGTGGTGATGGGCCACCAGGGGAGGTAACCATCAACCTGGATGAAGCACAGTTAGCTGCCCTTACATCTGCCGCTGCTTCACACGAGTCCAGCCAGGCTAAAGGTGAGGGTGTCATATATATGGCAGGCAGAAAGAATGACATTTAGGCTATTGTGGTAGATTGTAGATTTTAAAAACTTTTGTTTGAAAAAAGCATTCAGCTTATTTACTGATCTATATCTCACTGACATAATAATCAGAGGAACCTGTTCTCATTTCATCAAGTCCCAGAAAAATAAAAGGATCCCAGTCTATATCTGATTATTTAAAATGTCATTTAAAACTTTGTTTCATTTTTCCAGTGGTAACAAGCATGCCTAGCAATGAATGGTTTGAGTATGACGTGACAGACGAGCAGGGGAACACATACACCCACACTGCAGAGTCTGCGGACACTGCGGCCGCAATACAGTCACTGTTAGACATGCAGCAGCAGCAGCAACTGCAACAGGGGACCAGCACAGTTGGCGGGGTCACCACACAGAAGGTCCGGCTTGGTGGGGCCACGGGGGTTGGTAGTCAACAAGGAGCAAATGTAGACATTAGCCAGCTCTCTGACCAGCTAAACCAGCAACAGTTCTACACTATAGAGCAGGCAATGACACTACTGAACCAGAATGATACAGAGACTGGGGGCCCCGGGGCTGACGGGGTAGGGCCGGCCAAGACAGAGGGAGCGGGGCAGGTTGCTGAGGATGACCAGATGTTCACAGCAGTGCCCATAAGCATCTCATCCGAGGGAGGACAAGCTGAATCTGGGCCACTTACATCTCAAGTAACCATTTGAAATATTTCATGCACGATAACATATTCAACACATTGCTGTTCAAAGCAAATTTACCTTTGACTGTAGAATAGTTTGCAAAGGAAACATATACAATGATGTTGTTGTTTTTCCTGATGAAAATTTTTACCTGGCTGCAATTGATGGGCTTTTCCCAATAATGTGAATGAATATTGTATATTGGATAATAGTTTCCTCAATGCATAACAATGCTTTGCTCTTAATTTGTTTCAGGCGGGCAGTTCTAGCAGCTCGGACCTAGATCCCCAGACTGGCATGTTCTATGTGGAGAAAGGGGGAACCATAAGTGGTATCAAGATCAATGCTGATGGACAACAGGTTGGGTTATTGTAGGAGAATAAACATGAGTAACTCACCAAATGTCTATGTCATGATCACTGGTTCTCATTTTTACCCAACTAGTGGGTCTTGGGCATGGTTGGTAATGGGTAGTGACATGATGTTCACATTTAATGATAACATCATGAGATCAGCTGATAAAAGCATTGTGCTTGGAAGATAGTGGCTGGATGTTATTGGAGTTTTTATTGTTTGTCAGGTCATACATTTGTATTTGTAGTAACTAACTCCATTTCATAATTCTAATTTCCAGTTATGATATCAATCATGCCTGTAACTTGCACAATATTTTCCCTCAAAGGTAATTGTGAGCGGTGTGGACATGGAGAGTAAATCTCGCTACGACCTCTTAAGCAGCTCCTTGGCCCAGGCACAGATTGACCTGGACCCCTACCAGTTCATAGAGGACGGCAACAAGGGGGTAGGGGGCACCGCTACACCAATACACAGTGCTACCAGCAGTGATTCAGGTATTTTATCATTATTGTACTGATTAGGGACCACTTTTTAGCACATAACAATTTCCTATCCGGTGAAGATCTTGTTTAATGATTCCATTTTTATTGTCTTTCATACAAATGATATTTTGTGTTGGGAAGAAGATTCAAAATTGGAAAGCTTATAATTATGTTTCTTTAAAAATGAACAATTCATAAGTAATATAAAAATTGCACCTGGTTGCACCATATTTCTTCAAGCAAGGGCTTATTGATTATACCACTCGATGAAAAGGAAAATATTTCACCCAAAAGTAATCCATTAAACAATAACATTTTTCTAAAGTGGGCAAATAATTGGTACAGTACATCGTTACTTCAGTGTTTCTAACTGAGTATGTTTGGCACATGAATTCTTTCATAAAATAAGCATCCATTGTAAATGTTATCATACTGATTATCATTTTTTTTATTTTCAATCGCCTTACATTCTCCCTTTCAAATATCATTCGAAAATACTTAGTTCTTCCCAAGTTATTCAAGAAAAACTTCCATTTCCAGGTGAAAACGGTCCCTAACCAGTTATAAATGACACTTGAAGTCAATAATGATTTGACTTTTATGGGAAAAATTTCTCTTTGGCATGTTCCCAGGTGTTTGATGCGATCCTCCAAGTAATACCACAATAATTTGAACTAAAGAATATTATTTGTATTTTGAAAAGTTCTAACTGAACATAAGCTTTACAAATTTTGTGAAATGAATTAAATAACTTTGATTCTCCTTTTGTATTCACTCTCCCTCTTCCAGTGGAGTCAGTAGGAAGCAGCTTAGCCTCGAGTTCTCTGTCATCGGAGCAGGTGCTGGTACAGAAGGTGGTTGTTTCCACCCCCATCACCACATCAACACCTGCCATACGCATCCAGCCCAACACGTTTGTCCCCCTACAGGATGTGATCAGGTCGTCTAATGCTGTCACAACAGTGTCCGCTACCAAACAGGTGCAGTACCCAGTGTGCTTCATGGATTAACAGTCATGAACCTGAGCATTCATACTGCCTGAAGTATGCAATATACAACAACAATTAACTGAAAAATATAACTTATATTTACATACACATAAGCATGCTTCCCTTATTGTACCCCAACACAGTTGTGTAGGCTAACCTTGTTGTGTCCATCTGCCTGTCCATAAAGCGAATGAGTATATATATATTGGGTACAGTAACTGTACTCATTCCTTCATTCTGTATAAAGATTGGTTAGGTAGCCCTTGTTGGTTACGTTTAGTAGGGCATTTGTGGGTATATTTTCATAATGGATGTAATGTAAACCTAACACAGGTTGAATTGAGAACGACTGGTTGTCTATTTGTGCTGGGACATTGGGACAAGTCTACTTTTCTCCATTTCTCCATATGTTTTTGTGGTATTGACTTCAAACTACAGTTAGATCTCATTGTGGAAAATTCAGTGCACCGGAACTATAACTCTGGCTTCGGTATTTGTTTGTTATTGCCTTTCATTATATATCACCCCTCCCCTCCCCCCACACACACATGGGGTAAAAAACTAGGTCACTAGGTCAAATCTTAGGAAATATTTTGAACACACTAGAGACATTATATTTGGTCCAATATTCATGAAACTTTACCAGAATATATTCCTTTGTGAATCCTAGGATTAATTTAAAACTAGATCATGTAGTGTCAAAAACTAGTTCAAATCTTAGAAAAAACTAATCAGAACGATTATCTTGATAAAAAATGACCAATTTGAAACTTGGTCACATGAGGTCAAAAACTAGGTAAAATCTTAAAGAAAACTTAGGAGAAGTGTAGTGCACAGAAGCCATAATCCTGTTGTCAGTATTTTTTAATCATTGCCCTTTGTCAAATTTCATATTTTTTATTATGCAGAGCATCACTCAAAAAGTCTGAGGTATTTACTTAAACATTCAGATACAGATAGATCATAAGGTCAGGTTGATACTGCTCTTTATTTGACGATGGTTATGACAGTATCTGATTGCTGTAGTTTATACTTCCCTCCATAACTTTATATGTTTCTGAGGTATTTACTTCAATTGTACAAAAGAAACATAATGGTCAAGGAGCATACATCACTCCAGTAGTACTTCGTATTACAAGAAAGTGGTGTAGTGGGATTATAAATCACATCCAGTGATAGCTCTAGTCATGTTTTGTTCTATTAACTGTTTTATAAGATCAACAGTTGGTTTAGTATTTGGCAGAATTAGATATGTTTGGGTTGACCATAGCAAACCTTGCTAAAGCTTGCCTATATGTTCCCAGATAGTGTCATCCACGGCCTCAGCGTCATCTGGCTCTATCCATGTGACAGTGGAGCCTAGCGGGATGGACACATCCTACATGCAGATGGAAGATTTTACCAGCCAGCAGATATCAGACGTCACGGACGTCAGTATCGGGCATATGGAGGAGATTGCATGCGAGGAAACTGTTCCAACAGGTAGTCCCTAGAAGCTCATGTATATAAAACGTTGGCTGAATTTCACATTAACAGTTTTTAGCTCTACTGGCCAAAGGCCAAAGTTGGGATTTTAATAAAAAAACTTCTATACTGTTCATTAAATGCACTTAATAAAATTCAAAAATATTAACGACCATCTTACAACAAGAAACATAACTCTGTTTTAAGCCTAAATACAAATTATGGCCCTTGAATTTTTATTTTTATTTTTTTTTAATTTCCTTTGAAAGGCATATTGTTTTAAGCCTAAATACAAATTATTGCCATTGATTTTTTTTTTTTTTTTTTTTTTTTTTAATTTCCTTTGAAAGGCATATTGTTTTAAGCCTAAATACAAATTATGGCCCTTGAATTTTGTAAAAAAAATTTAATTTTTTTTTTAATTTCCTTTGAAAGGCATATTTGTATATTCTTAACCACATTTTCATAATGGTAAATCAAGTTATTTGAATGACTTGCGTCATTGTTTGGGCGGGCTGGTGGGAGGGCAGCATCAAAGTCACCTTATGAATCGAATAATTTTAGTTAGGTTTGACAAAAAGAGACCAAACTTGGTATTATTACATCGTTAATGTATTCTAAGACAAAGCGGCGTAGTCGAGCGCGCTGTCTTACGACGGCTCTTGTTACTATATAAAGTATGTGCATTAAGCGGCCAAATGTCTAACACGGCCACGGCCACTAATATTTGTCCCCGTGAAGCCATTAAAACACTAATTAGCTGCTACTAATCCTGACACTTCCGCAAGTAATTTTGCCAATACACAGCTTTAATTGATACTGAAGTTGATGGAAAAGAACGACAGCCTCGGATATTTCCGTCGTCAAATGAAAATGCATATAACATCACAAGATTCCATGCATGTTTATTTATCGAGAAATCTTGTTTATAACATTGTTCGTTATATTCTTTTGAATTTTAATTATGGCTGACAATAAAACAAATTGAAAGTGTTTGACGCTAAAAGAACCTGTCTCGTGTATTTAATATTAGAAAATGGTCGTACTGCAAGAAGAACGGTGGATGGACTCAAATCAATTTCTTGCTTATGCTAACAATTCAAATCCAAACACTAAAAGAAAAATTACAGGAAACGAGGAACTCATTGAACTTGTGTATTCATGGTTTTTGACTCACAGAGTGACATGCTTGGCATGATTATGTCGGCTCAATGTAAATGCACTTTAAATTAGAGACGGAAGTCACGCAAACGAAAATGACGGAATACTTAAAAATTGAACTTAAAAATGTACATGTAGTTGTGTGGACTCATTTTAGGTGTTTTTGTTTATGCAATGTATTAATTTTTATCTTTTGCACTCTATTTGTAAATTTGCAATAATGTTGTTTTTTCTACATTTATATTTAGTATTCAACTTTCTTTAATGGAACTGATGATACTGAATGTGATGTGAGGTGGTGCTTAAGATACACAATCGACCTCTGTTCGAACAAAGCCAAAGTGTCAGGAAAGTCCAACCTGGACTAAGTGGCCACCTGTAGTAAGCAGCCACTTTTACCTTTTCCCAAAGGTGGCCACTTAATACAGGTTTGACTGTATTATATTAAACTCACCTGACAAAACAATATTTGTTCATGTTTGTAGAGGGCAGTAGTGGTGTTGATGTTGCTGGGCGCAGGAAGAGGAAGGTGTTGTCAGGGGAGGATGTGACGGGCTCCCCTCCTGCTGGCTCTGGGGCTCCTGGTAGCTGGTCAAGGGCTGCTCTTGGGTGGGTGCTACTGATTTTATTTTAATGCCTAAATCTCAATTTTACATGAAAGGAGTTTAATGTTACCATAAGATGGAAAAAGTGTTCAAGCAGGTTTTCTGTGTAATAGAAAGAGTAGAATAAATAAACTGTGAATGTTAGTATTACCTCTGAATTATTATTTATATTAGAATACATTCAGCTGCCAGTAAAGGAAATTATAGCTTGTCCACAAGTTACTTGTTGGCTAGTTTTGTTTAAACCATTATTTGATAAATATTGACCAATCAACTAACAGTTTGGCTAACTTTGACAAAACCAAATAATTAACGAGTATTATACAATTAGCTGCTTGTACCTCCTTCATGGCCATGTTTGACATTGCAGTGTATTGAACAAAGTATCCAAGTATCGAGGGATGAACAGGGACAAGAATGATCTTAACGCTTCCTCCTGGTTCACACAGCCAGGTAAGCATCAGGCTGCACTCTCATACCTCTTTATTGACTAAATGTTGAGACCTATCAACTTCATATCCATGCAGAAAACTTAATCTTAGATTGCTTTCTTTAGATAATTCTATTAAATAAATTAGTTTATACTTTTTAAATTTCATTGAAAAAATAATATCTTAAATTAAGAATAACTTTATTAAACAGCATTAGCACAGTTAATTTCGATGTATGTTTATTGTGTTGTCTGAATTTAGTTTAGCAGAACTGAGTTATGTGAATAATATGTTTTGCTGCAGTGGACCCGGCTGATGCCCCAGACTACTATGCCATAGTACAGAACCCCATGGACTTTGGCACCATCAAAAATAAACTGGAGGTAGGTGATGGTTGTACCCTTCTATAGTTCTCATTTATAAGAAAACCTTACATTCAATCCTCCATGGGTCTCTGCGAGTCATAATGGTGTCTTTGTGGAATTCTTTGAAAAAATGTTTCACATTAAAGGCTGTGGTACTCCAGTGCCTCATGATTATGGCTTTACTGATGAATTAAGGCTGGATGTCTTTTAACAATTTTTTTTTTTAAATCTTACTTGGTATGAGAGTAATTTCCCCTTCATAGTCAGATGTGCTTGTTTGCAGAATTCAAAAGGTATAAAAGCTACATTCATGACTTGTTATGTGGTAAGAAGGCCGTTGAGAGATTATGCATTGTGGTTAATATGGAAACGAAAATGGTGGAAATGCCACTTTAAACTTGAACTTTGCATAATTCAAAAAGTATAAAAGCTTCATTCATGAAACTTGTCATGTGGTTTGAAAGCCATTAGTAGATAATACTTGTCCATTATTTTTGATGGACTTGAATAGTTAAAATACCACTTTGACTGAACCTTGTCATTACTTAAAAAGTATAAAGTTACATTCTTCAAAGTATGTATGTAGATGGAGGGTGATTTGGCCTATAATTATAAAATGACAAGATGGGAGTGAAGGATGCTGAAAGTCTGCCCTCTCTGATTAACAGGGTGATACAGAGGTTTTCATAAGTTTCACAATGGCATGATGCTGGACAATGATGCTAAAAATAATCCTCTCTAAAAACAGGAGATTTTGATAGTTATACAGTAACATGATGTTGGTAAAAGACAACTAAACATTTCCCCTATATCAGATATGAGGATTCACAGGTTTTGAGGATTTTCTCAGTGACCTTGATTTTGGTGTAGGAAAAGAGATTATTTACCCTTTTTATAAGACAGATTGATACAGTAAGTTTTATAAGTTTCATGGTGACATGATGCTCCATTTCTCCATATAATTGGGGAATGCAGAGGTTTTGAGGAGTTTCATGGTGACATGATGCTCCATATCTCTATATGATAGGGGAATGCAGGGGTTTTGAGGAGTTTCATGGTGACATGATGCTCCATATCTCTATATGATAGGGGAATACAGAGGTTTTGAGGAGTTTCATGGTGACATGATGCTCCATATCTCTATATGATAGGGGAATGCAGGGGTTTTGAGGAGTTTCATGGTGACATGATGCTCCATATCTCCATATGATTGGGGAATGCAGGGGTTTTGAGGAGTTTCATGGTGACATGATGCTCCATATCTCCATATGATTGGGGAATGCAGAGGTTTTGAGGAGTTTCATGGTGACATGATGCTCCATATCTCCATATGATTGGGGAATGCAGAGGTTTTGAGGAGTTTCATGGTGACATGATGCTCCATATCTCTATATGATAGGGGAATGCAGGGGTTTTGAGGAGTTTCATGGTGACATGATGCTCCATATCTCTATATGATAGGGGAATGCAGGGGTTTTGAGGAGTTTCATGGTGACATGATGCTCCATATCTCTATATGATAGGGGAATGCAGGGGTTTTGAGGAGTTTCATGGTGACATGATGCTCCATATCTCCATATGATAGGGGAATGCAGGGGTTTTGAGGAGTTTCATGGTGACATGATGCTCCATATCTCCATATGATAGGGGAATGCAGGGGTTTTGAGGAGTTTCATGGTGATATGATGCTCCATATCTCTATATGATAGGGGAATGCAGAGGTTTTGAGGAGTTTCATGGTGACATGATGCTCCATATCTCTATATGATAGGGGAATGCAGAGGTTTTGAGGAGTTTCATGGTGATATGATGCTCCATTTCTCCATATAATTGGGGAATGCAGGGGTTTTGAGGAGTTTCGTGGTGACATGATGCTCCATATCTCTATATGATAGGGGAATGCAGGGGTTTTGAGGAGTTTCGTGGTGACATGATGCTCCATATCTCTATATGATAGGGGAATGCAGGGGTTTTGAGGAGTTTCGTGGTGACATGATGCTCCATATCTCTATATGATAG